>NC_084564.2:27897500-28095000 GCF_033978685.3 Nerophis lumbriciformis
TAAGTGTGCTTTTGTAATTATTCTCAGATATGGTAACACTAGCGAGAAGTAAAGAATATAAAGTCATTTTTTGGTCCAATACATATTTAACTTAATTCATTGTTGATATACAGTCGTGGTCAAAAGTTTACATACACTTGTAAAGAACATAATGTCATGGCTGTCTTGAGTTTCCAATCATTTCTACAACTCTTATTTTTGTGTGATAGAGAGATTGGAGCACATACTTGTTGGTCACAAAAAACATTCATGAAGTTTGTTTCTTTTATGAATTTATTATGGGTCTACTGAAAATGTGAGCAAATCTGCTGGGTCAAAAGTATACATACAGCAATGTTAATATTTACTTACATGTCCCTTGGCAAGTTTCACTGCAATAAGGCACTTTTGGTAGCCATCCACAAGCTTCTGCTTGAATTTTTGACCACTCCTCTTGACAAAATTGGTGCAGTTCAGCTAAATGTGTTGGTTTTCTGACATGGACTTGTTTCTTCAGCATTGTCCACACATTTAAGTCAGGACTTTGGGAAGGCCATTCTAAAATTCTAGCCTGATTTAGCCATTCCTTTACCACTTTTGACATGTGTTTGGGGTCATTGTCCTGTTGCAACACCCAACTGCGCCCAAGACCCAACCTCCAAGCCGATGGTTTTAGGTTGTCCTGAAGAATTTGGAGGTAATCCTCCTTTTTCATTGTCCCATTGACTTTCTGTAAAGAACCAGTTCCATTGGCAGCAAAACAAGCCCAGAACATGATACTACCACCACCAGGCTTGACGGTAGGGCTGGTGTTCCTGGAATTAAAGGCCTCACCCTTTCTCCTCCAAACATATTGCTGGCTATTGTGGCCAAACAGCTCAATTTTTGTTTCATCTGACCACAGAACTTTCCTCCAGAAGGAAAGGAAACTTCATGAATGTTTTTTGTGACCAACAAGTTTGTGCTCCAATCACTCTATCACAAAAAATAAGTGTTGTAGACATTATTGGAAACACAAGTGTATGTAAACTTTTGACCATGACTTTATGTCTTGCCACTAGAGATGTCCGATAATATCGGGCTGCCGATATTATCGGCCGATAAATGCTTTAAAATTTAATATCGGAAATTATCGGTATCAGGTCGGAAATTATCGGTATCGGTTTCAAAAAGTAAAATTTATGAGTTTTTAAAACGCTGCTGTGTACTCGGACGTAGGGAGAAGTACAGAGTGCCAATTAACCTTAAAGGCACTGCCTTTGCGTGGCGGCCCAATCACATAATATCTACAGCTTTTCACACACACAAGTGAATGCAAGGCATACTTGGTCAACAGCCATACAGGTCACACTGAGGGTGGCCGTATAAACAACTTTAACACTGTTACAAATATGCACCACAGTTTGAACCCACACCGAACAAGACTGACAAACACATTTCGGGAGAACATCCGCACCGTAACACAACATAAACACAACAGAACAAATACCCAGATCCCCTTGCAGCACTAACTCTTCCGGGACGCTACAATATACACCCCCGGTACCCCTTACCCCCCCACTTCAACCTCCTCATGCTCTCTCAGGGAGAGCAGGTCCCAAATTCCAAGCTACTGTTTTGAGACATGTTAAAAAAATAATGCACTTTGTGACTTCAACAATAAATATGGCAGTGCCATGTTGGCATTTTTTTCCATAACTTGAGTTGATTTATTTTCGAAACCTTTGTTACATTGTTTAATACATGTTTAATGCTCCTACATTACAGCTAGAATTCACCAAAAGTCAAGTATTTCATATATATATATATATATATATATATATATATATATATATATATATATATATATATATATATATATATATATAGCTAGAATTCACTGAAAGTCAAGTAGTTCTTATATATATATATATATATATATATATATATATATATATATATATATATGTATGTGTGGGAAAAAAAAAAATCACAAGACTATTTCATCTCTACAGGCCTGTTTCATGAGAGGGGGTACCCTCAATCGTCAATCTCCTGACGATTGAGGGTACCCCCCCTCATGAAACAGGCCTGTAGAGATGAAATAGTCTTGTGATTTTTTTTTTCCCACACATACATATATTGCGCTCTACTACGGTATCGAGCACTATTTTTTGGATAACCTTGTTAAGACATATATATATATATATGAATATATATATATATATATATATATATATATATATATATATATATATATATATATATATATATATATATATATATATATATAAGAACTACTTGACTTTCAGTGAATTCTAGCTATATATATATATATATATATATATATATATATATATATATATATATATATATATATATATATATATGTGTATATATATATATATATATATATATATATATATATATATATATATATAAATAAAAGAAAGAAATACTTGAATTTCAGTGTTCATTTATTTACACATATAAACACACATAACACTCATCGACTCATTGATGTACTTGAAAGTGCAATGCTTTGCAGCCAGAAGCACAGCCTTATATACTCGTCGTTGGCATCCTTCTGTCTCGGGAAACGATGGGGTAGATCCAAAAAGGGGAGGAGGTCTGTTTCCTTTGCCAATCGGATGGGCTTAGAACCGGTATCTGCTGGAGTGACCTCTCCAGTGTACCTCTCCAGTGGATCTACATGGCCTGGGCATGGAACTATGGAGGGCAAGCTGTTGTCCAGGCATCAAGCCCCCCCTCTCCGCATGGCTGGTGGATCCAAGGGAGCAACGAGTGTCGATACAACTTGGCACCAGCGACGCCGCAGGAGTTGCCGGAATGACGCTGCAACATCAAACCGCCTTCAGGACTCCGGCTCCTGATTTTCTGTCGGGGTTTACTCCCTTAGCCTTACCCTCAAGTGGGTTGACCGCAAGGCAGCGGTGGTTTTGAGATTGGAGATTTCCTTCTCCTAGTTGGGCTGCCTTACCAGGTTTACGAGCCCCATCTGCCCGAATGCGGCAGGTAGCACGGGGGTACAGCTTACCCGTGGCGGTATAAGCCCGACCTGACTATATACTTATACTTATATACTACATACATACTAAATACACAGTAATGGAAACACAGTTGTTCTACTAACTGTACTGTGCTTGCTGCTTACTTACTAAAACAAAACAAAACAACACTTACCTTTCACTAGTTGAGTAGCCTTTGTTCTGCCATTTGCGTACTGGCGAGCGATCTCTGAATCCGGGAACATATCCTTCATGGATTTGTTGAAGACATCTGCAAATGAGAACGGGATGTTGCTTCCAGCTGTCATCATAGCCATCTTTGTCTCGGCATATGTTACACCATCAGGTCTCCATTTAGCGAGGTGGCCCGTAATACTGGGCTGGGACCGGTGCTGCGTTCCCGACGCTTTGTGCTTCGCTGTCCGTTCATGACTGAGTATATCCGTTCGGCCACCGTGTTCAATGGAGAAGTCTGTTCTACAAAATTTACAGGCAACATACCCCTTCCCCTTCGAACTGTTCTGGATAAACTGAAATTCTTGTTTCCATTCGTTTTGGAACTTACAGGCGTATTTCTTCATCTTACTCAGAGCATGGAGCTGGAGGGGGCGTGGCCTCCAGCTCCGGCTTAAATCGGGAGAAAATCGGGAGGTTTTCGGGAGAGGCGCTGAAATTCGGGAGTCTCCCGGGAAAATCGGGAGGGTTGGCAAGTATGGCATCACAACAAAATTAGGCATAATAATGTGTTAATTCCACGACTGTATATATCGGTATCGGTTGATATCGGAATCGGTCATTAAGAGTTGGACAATATTGGAATATCGGATATCGGCAAAAAAGCCATTATCGGACATTTCTACTTGCCACCTTATGTTGTATATTTTTACAAGACATTTCCAGTTAATTTTTATCATCATTCATTACACCTAGAAATGTGATTTAATTTTCTCTTTCAATGTGTATTCCGTCTTTTTGTATTTGTGTTTGACTTTACGGTGGATGCTGTAGATATGTTAACATTTAAAAAGTGAAACACTCAAATAAGTTTTAATTTTTTGTTTTAAAAAGCTGGTTTCAATCAAATCCATGCAAATATGTGTCTGTGCATGCAATTATTCCAAGTGTGTGTGTATGGGAGGTGGCCTGAGGGGCCCTCAAGGAGTCTTTTATAGTGGGGCCCAGAATTTGGTCCCACGCCCCACTTGCACAATACAACATGCCCACAAAAGAATAAGAAAAGGCCCAGTTGTTTTTTTTTTTTTATGCTACTCCTTCTCCTTGCCTCAACTCCTGTTTAAACACAAAAATGAAAATACATGAATTAAAACAATGTATTTCTTTCAAAAAAAATTGCGACATCACAGTTAACCTACTCCATCAGTGAGATGATATAGAAGCACAAGAACCGATTGCACTTGAAATAATGGATAGTTAGATTGATTATAACAGGGTGATTCTCTTATCTGGCCACAGGCTGGACGATGTATTCAATCACTCACTGAATTTAGAAACCTTCAATGGTAAATGTCGCACTTTGGGATAAATCCGAGCATTTAAATGACAGATATCCGAATTGTTGGACATAACCATTACCTACAGATTTGATTAAATTGATCGGGTCAATGTAGACCCAATTTAATATATATATATATATATATATATATATATATATATATATATATATATATATATATATATATATTTATATTGACTTTCCTTCATTTTATTCATATTTTTCAGCAGGTTATCTTCCCCTCAGGGTCTATCTGATGTTGCCATTGACATTCAGACTTGGGGAACCGTATGAAATATTGCGAATTGACACAAGAGTGGGGCGGGGAGGAGGTGCCCTGATAGAAATTAAAATATAACAATAAAGGGCATGCAAGGCGGTGCAGGGAAGGGACACGTCAATACACAAAGGACAAAAAGGCACAACCCTATAATGCAAATAAATTCCAATGGCACCGCAGCTGAGTTATGATCTTCATTCCACTGCACGGCATCTCCTTTGCTGCCTATTTGTGAGATTGCACACTGCAGTATTGATTCCTAAAGAGAAAAAAACTCTTAGGGATGGATATACAGAATTCAGTACATTTTTGGGCACCCACTGAGTTTCGTTGGTATTAACAGGTGTCGATTAAGTTTTCAATATTCGACTCAGGCAAACGAGCACTGAGAGCAGACCCAGTTAGATCGCCCCGAGGTGATGTTTCAATTTTCCATGCCAACACAGCAGGTATGCCAGATAGACAACACTCCACAGTAAGGCTCCAGTTTAAAAAAAAATAGCATGATGCTAATATACATTGGATTTGCCATGTACATGCTGCTGATTAGCATTAGCGATGTTACATGGCGATGTCAACACCTCTAAATTTGGTAATGGAAACTATAACAAAGATGCACGTTACAATCAAACAACTGGTGTGTAATAAGTACAATACTTAAGAGTGTAAACACTTTGTAAAATGCAACAAAAGACTATATTCCTATTAATGGCAACGACTACTTTCTAGGGATGTCCGATAATAGCTTTTTGCCAATATCCGATATTGTCCATCTCTTTAATTACAGATACCGATATCAACAGATACCAATATCAACCGATATATACAATTGTGGAATTAACACTTTATTATGCTTAATTTGGACATGGTGAAGATAAGGTACTTTAAAAAAATAATAATAAAATAAAATAAGATAAAAAAATTAAAAAAAAATTCTTGAATAAAAAAGAAAGTAAAACAATATAAAAACAGTTACATAGAAACAAGTAATTAATGAAAATTAGTAAAATTAACTGTTAAAGGTTAGTACTATTAGTGGACCAGCAGCACGCACAATCATGTGTGCTTACGGACTGTATCCCTTGCAGACTGTATTGATATATATTGATATATAATGTAGGAACCAGAATATTAATTACAGAAAGAAACAACCCTTTTGTGTGAATGAGTGGGAGAGGAGCTGTCCGCTCGCCGCAGTGCTGAAAGCTTTGCGGCTGTTTTGTGTGTTTTTTTCTGGGGGAGGGAGGTTTTTTGGGTTGGTGCACTAATTGTAAGTGTATCTTGTGTTTTTTATGCTGATTTAATAAAAAAAAACATTAAAAACACACAAAAAAAACGATACCGATAATTTACGATATTACATTTTAAAGTATTTATCGGCCGATAATATCGGCCTGCCGATATTATCGGACATCTCTACTACTTTCTGACTAAGCAAGACGCCACAGCCTATACACTACTGAATTTTGTCGGTATTACCATGTATCGATTCACTAAACATCAAACACTGCCAGTTTTCGATATTGGACTCAGGCAAACAAGCACTACATTTTTGGGCACCCACTGAATTTTTTCGGTATTAACAGGTATTGATTCAGTTTTTGATATTCCACTCAGACAGACAAATACTCAGAGCAGACCCAGTTAGATCGCCCCGAGGTGATGTTTCAATTTTCCACGCCAACACAGCAGGTATGCCAGATAGACAACACTCCATAGTTAGGCTAAAAAAAAATGCACTAGCATGATGCTAATTTACATTGGATTTGCCATGTGCATGCTGCTGATTAGCATTAGCAATTGTACATGGCAATGTCAACACCTCTAAATTTGGTAATGGAAACTACTACTCAGTGGTTAGAGTGTCCGCCCTGAGATCGGTAGGTTGTGAGTTCAAACCCCGGCCGAGTCATACCAAAGACTATAAAAGTGGGACCCATTACCTCCCTGCTTGGCACTCAGCATCAAGGGTTGGAATTGGGGGTTAAATCACCAAAATGATTCCCGGGCGCGGCACAGCTGCTGCCCACTGCTCCCCTCACCGCTCAGGGGGTGAACAAGGGGATGGGTCAAATGCAGAGGACAAATTTCACCACACCTAGTGTGTGTGTGACAATCATTGGTACTTTAACTTTAACTTAACTACAACAAAGATGCACGTCACAATCAAACAACTGGTGTGTAATAAGTACAATAGTTAAGAGTGTAAACACTTTGTAAAATGCAACAAAAGACTATATTCCTCTTAATGGCAACGACTACTTCTTGACTAAGCAACACACCGCAGTCTTTACACTACTGCCATTTAACATCTTGGAATTGCAACTGCATGCTGCATGTCTCCTATATAATACTTCCAAATGTAAGAAATCAAGATTTAACATCTGAATAGCACGGTTATCATTATCAGCTCACTGTAATATGTTAAAAATAGGGCTGTCAATGTCAACGCATGTAGCTACTAAAAAATATATATCGCATTACCATAAATTAATGATGATTAATCAAAGTGCTCTCTTTGTTTATAATGTATATTTTCTGCTGGATCTGCTCTCTATTTTATGCTGCAGCTGTTACATATACTGTAATATTGTACGTGGTAATTGTTACATATTGTATATATTATATCAAAATATAATATAATATAATTATATATCAGTATATATCACATACTGTTTATATGATATGTCAATATTACATATATGTTATATTTTATGTTGCTACCATGGTACATTTTAGTCTACTTTATACCTGCATTATCCTTTCCGTCCTTACACTTCCCATCTTTTGTAACTGAGCTACTGTGTGGAAGACTTTCCCTTGTGGATCATTAGTTTGTCAAAGTGTATGTTTTGACCGGCACCTGAAGGCAGCACACATTGCACAGGCAGTTAAAGCATTGTGCTCTGTACCCACTTTCGCTTCAAAATAAACCCCGATGGAGCTTTAGATAAAACTGATGTAATTAGTTAGTATTGCAGCGACACACTTTCTTATCATCGGCGCAAATCAAGTTTTAAAACAGCATCTTAAAGCGAAACACGAACGTGAGGATGGCGCCGCCAGCGCGAATGCTACTAAAATAGGGTTGCCGAACGTCCGTTGAAAAACAAATCATCTCGTATTTAGAAACAAAAGTACGAGTTACGTATTGAGCAGAGCAGTTACATTTTTTTTAAGGTAAATCATGATGTCACACGCCAGTTTTGACGTGGCAGATTCGCCAAAGTAGCCAACATGCAAGGAGCAGGCATCTTGTCAGTGCAGCAGATAACTAAAGTGTATAAAAGTTCAAATCGAAGTGTTCCGCAGTCTATGGTTGCAAAAAAGTGCAATATTTATTAGGGACGTCCGATAATGGCTTTTTGCCGATATCAGATATTCCGATATTGTCCAACTCTTTAATTACCGATACCGATATCAACCGATATATACAGTCGTGGAATTAACACATTATTATGCCTAATTTGGACAACCAGGTATGGTGAAGATAAGGTCCTTTTTAAAAAAAAATTTGTAAAATAAAATAAGATAAATAAATTAAAAATATTTTCTTGAATAAAAAAGAAAGTAAAACAATATAAAAACAGTTACATACAAACTAGTAATTAATGAAAATGAGTAAAATTAACTGTTAAAGGTTAGTACTATTAGTGGACCAGCAGCACGCACAATCATGTGTGCTTACGGACTGTATCCCTTGCAGACTGTATTGATATATATTGATATATAATGTAGGAACCAGAATATTAATAACAGAAAGAAACAACCCTTTTGTGTGAATGAGTGTAAATGAGGGAGGGAGGTTTTTTGGGTTGGTGCACTAATTGTAAGTGTATCTTGTGTTTTTTATGTTGATTTAATTAAAAAAAAACAAAAAAAACAAAAAAAACAACAACAACAACGATACCTATAATACAAATACCGATACCGATAATTTCCGATATTACATTTTAAAGCATTTATCGGCTGATAATATCGGACATCTCTAATATTTATGTGAGCGGGTTTGTTTCATTACCGAGTGCAGTTGGTCCGAGGTCCAGCAAAATGAGGATATTACACATCCAGTTTGCATCTTCCGGTAGGTGAAGAGAGGTCAGTGGCTTAAAACTATTAGTGGCGTGTCATTTATTCCAATTTAATGAGCTATTAGTGTGATGCTTTAATTTAGTGATACATTATACAACACATCATTAAGACAATAACCTCACTGAGAGGAGATTCCCTTCATAAAAGTTAAAGTTAAAGTACCAATGATATACACACACACACACACACTAGGTGTGGCAAAATTATTCCCTGCATTTGACCCATCACCCTTGATCACCCCCTGGGAGGTGAGGTGAGCAGTGAGCAGAAGCGGTGGCCGCGCCCGGGAATCATTTTGGTCATTTAACCCCCAATTCCAACCCTTGATGCTAAATGCCAAGCAAGGAGGTAAAGGGTCCCATTTTTATAGTCTTTGGTATGACTTGGCCGGGGTTTGAACTCACAACCTACAGACCTCAGGGCGGACACTCTATAATAAAGCACAATTGAAATGTTGTCAGTCATATTAGTTCAGGGGTGTCAAAGTCATTTTTGCTCTGGAGTCACATAGAGGAAAATCTATTCCCCAAGTGGGCCGGACTGGTAAAATCATGTCATGATAACTTAAAAATAAAGACAACTTCAGATTGTTTTCTTCGTTTAAAAACAGAACAAGCACATTCTGAAAACGTACAAATCATATTTTTTTTTTATTTTTTTTTTACACTTACTTATGTTTTGATTTGATTTTTATTAAGGATCCCCATAAGCTGGTTGCCACAACAACCCACTAGTCTTCCTGGGGTCCACAAACTCAATACAATTACAAGTAAAAACATATAATTATAGTTACACAATACAGAAAAAAAATAAAATCATCAATAAGAAAAAAAGCAAACAATTTACAGCCACAGAATAATAATTACCATATAAATATAACTACACGATACAATACAAATTTATACAATAAACAATACATGTTGCTGTTCATCTTCAATTGTTGTGATTTATCATTTCTGAATAAATGACAGTATAGTCAAATAGGTGCGAGTTTGGCAGAGTTTTAAAATGTTTTCATTGGTGTAAATTTATTATCTATCAGAAAATGTAATACATAGTAATATTCAAATCAAATTACAAGATGTTATTAATGGAATTTCCTAATTTTCCTGAACTGATGTACTAGCATCATGTGGTTTATTCTGTACATGTGTAGTTCATCCACAACAAAACCTGTGACTTTGGACTCATCAATCACACATGAAGTTAGAAGGGGGATAGATAATGTGTCCCCAGTCCTCTATTTTAACTGGGCACATAGCTCCGCCCCCTCTGAAGTCAGGGGATACAAATAATTGCTATTGCGACATCCAGTGGACACATTTAAAAGAGCAGTTTATTTCATTCAAAAATGTCAGCTAATTTTTATACTTACCAAAATCATCTTGCGGGCCGGATAAAAACCTGTTAGCGGGTTTGAACCGGCCCGTGGGCCGTACGTTTGACACCCCCTGTATTAGTGAAACAAATATCTCACTTCTCTTTTTGTCACAGTAGTTTTCATAGTGATGACAGTTGGAGACCTCCTCTATCATAAAGCTGCACACTGAATTTATTTGTTTGTATGTTAAGCAGGACATATCCCTGTTAAAGAAATATGTTTTCTTTTTATTAAGTTAAGCAGGAAAATGTATATTTCAGACAAAAAAACAAAACATGTGCATTTAATTGTCACTGTACTTATTGTCCCCAAGTTTTGAGCAAATCAATGACTTGCAGTTCAGTAAAATATTTAGAAAACATTCATTGAAGCGCGGGGGAAAAAAAAAAAAAAATGCATATATTTATGCAAGCAAATAATAACCTGTGATTATTCTTGATTAATCACATAATTAGTGTGATTAATCTGATTTATAAAAATAATTAGGGATGTCCGATAATGGCTTTTTGCGGATATCCGATATTCCGATATTGTCCAACTCTTTAATTACCGATACCGATATCAACCGATACCGATATCGACCGATATATACAGTTGTGGAATTAACACATTATTATGCCTAATTTGGACAACCAGGTATGGTGAAGATAAGGTACTTTTTAAAATAAAAATAAGATAAATAAGTTAAAAACATTTTCTTGAATAAAAAATAAAGTAAAACAATATAAAAACAGTTACCTAGAAACTACTAATTAATTAAAATTAGTAAAATTAACTGTTAAAGGTTAGTACTATTAGTGGACCAGCAGCACGCAGAACCATGTGTGCTTACGGACTGTATCCCTTGCAGACTGTATTGATATATATTGATATATAATGTAGGAACCAGAATATTAATAACAGAAAGAAACAACCCTTTTGTGTGAATGAGTGTGAATGAGTGTAAATGGGGGAAGGAGGTTTTTTGGGTTGGTGCACTGATTGTAAGTGTATCTTGTGTTTTTTATGTTGATTTAATAAAAAAACAAACAAACAAAAAAAACGATACCAATAATAAAAAAAACGATACTGATCATTTCCGATATTACATTTTAACGCATTTATCGGCCGATAATATCGGACATCTCTAAAAATAATCACCTGACAGCCCCAGTTAAAAAAGTAGACACATGATAATTTAATCGATACAGTGAGGTAAGATCTGATGCATCTCAAATTTCCCCCATAAACTGCAGCAATTTAAAGCTGCTGCGCCGATACGAATGTCTGCTGTTCAACCCGGTTAATCTGCCCATTCCTACAAGCCAACCCATCAAGTGGTAACGACTTCTCCTCAAACGAGTCAGATATTTTTTCCTCCTGTCACACACACACTGACACACACACACACACACACACACACACACACACACACACACACACACACACACGCTAACTGTAATCAATGAGCCATTAAACAACTGTCGAGCAGCTAAGAAATATGTATATAGACTGTTTACAGGGGCGTATTTAGTCATTTGGGGGGCCGCTGCATGCTTGGTCATCGGGGCCCTCCGCATAAAAACAACGACACAGTAATTTACTGTGTTGTTTGAAACTGCCATGCCAGTTGCACATTAAAGCTTGGCGAGCCGTATCGCAGATAGCAGCACTTTTGCTGTAATTGATTGGGACATTAATCCCATTCTAAATATGAAGTACCATTCTGAGCGCTTAAATATTCACATATTTAGGATAAAGGGCATCTCTCCGAGTTTTGTGAAAATGAATTACTTGGATTCAAATAAAACATTTACAATTGTTCCTGGATTACATTCTGACAATAAAATTGCATTTTCGTACAAATATCAGGGACTTAATTTTGATTGAATTAAAATGTTATCTGTGCAAGCGAGTAAATCACCTGTGATTAATCATGATGAATCCAAATTCCAAAATGTGTTGAATCTGATTAAAAAACAAACATTTGACAGTCCAACAATATAGTAAAATTTGTATTTAGAGGACGTGCTCGTCAACAACCATCTTGACACGCCCAAATAAATAAATAAACATGATCAGATTCTCAATTACATTTACATTCAGGGGGTGACGAGATATAGAACCACTGAAATAGTCCATTGTGTTGTATTGGAAATTGTTCTACTTTTAGTAATCGAACACAATTGTCTTTCTTAGTTTTATTGAATAGCTTGTGCTATTCAATAGACACAAGTCACGCACACGGCAAGCATTAGTGAGAGATTGTGTTGAAAAAGGAGTGCATTGCTCTTTTACACCAAATACCAGATGGGAGGGGGGAGAAATGCAGTTGGGATGGGAAGAGAACGCATGACAACAGAAACAGTGGAAAGTACCGACCGTTAGACAATGGTGCACTGTTAACTAGAATAATGAAATTGTTACTTTCAAAATGAGGTCACATCCAGGACCGAATGTGCTTTTTTGCGTAGTAATATTATACAAAGGTACATACATTCCATCACAGTGTGAGAAGAGAGTGGATGGGGGTATACTTGCCAACCCTCCCGATTTTTCCGGGAGACTCACGAATTTCAGTGCCCCTCTCAAAAATCTCCCGGGGCAACCATTCTCCTGATTTTCACCCTAGACAACAATATTAAGGGCGTGCCATGATGGCACTGCCTTTAGCGTCCTCTGCAACCTGTCTATGCGTCCGCTTTTTCACCATACAAACAGCGTGCCGGCCCAATCACATGTTGTATGTGACTTCTGCATACACACGAAAGTGACTGCAAGACATACTTGGTCAACAGCCATACAGGTCACACTGAGGGTGGCTGTATAAACAACTTTAACACTGTTACAAATATGCGCCACACTGTGAACCCACACCAAACAAGAATGGCAAACACATTTTGGGAGAACATCCGCACCGTAACACAACATAAACACAACAGAAAAAATACCTAGAATCCCTTGCATCCCTAACTTTTCCGGGCTACAATATACACCCACAATGACACAATCCCCCCCACCTCCCAATCTCCCGAATTCGAAGGTCTCAAGGTTGGCAAGAATGGTGGGGGGGCTTATTGATGAAGCATTTTTTTGTATTTTTAAGCGCGCAAAATAAGACAATATACATTTTAAACAGAAGAAACAATTTATTTAGTGTTCTTTTAAAACGTTTGGGTGGGCCCTGGAGAACTCCCTGTGTTTGCCTAGTGGCCAATCTGCCCCTAAATGTATATGTATACATTCTACTGCATGTTTTATTGCAATGTACCAGATATTTCACTGATATTTAAAAGATATTTGAAAGATCCATTTCTCTCTTAGAATATTTTTCCCAAAGCTGGTGTTGAAAAATAAGAGTCTCTTTGTGTTGGGGTCAATATGTGTATGCCATTTCGGTGTCTTTAGGGGACAACACATTACCGCCTTAACCAGCTCTATGGGGACGGACAATAACTGTGTGCATCTTTGGTGGAGCGTTTTGCACAAAAGCGCTGATCCTGTTGCTCCTAACATCATAATGAAATTATTATCAATTTGCATATTCATTTTTGCAACCTGAGCCAAAACAAATAGTTACAGACCATAAAGCATGCAGTCACCCTTATACCAGTTATACACTATATTGCCAAAAGTATTTGGCCACCCATCCAAATGATCAGAATCAGGTGTCCGAATCACTTGGCCCGGCCACCTGTGTATAAAATCAAGCACTTAGGCAAGAAGAGTCTGTTTCTACAAACATTTGTGAAAGAAAGGGCCGCTCTCAGTGATTTCCAGCATGTAACTATCATAGGATGCCATCTTTGCAAAAAATCCAGTTAGGAAATTTCCTCGCTCCTAAATATTCCAAAGTCAACTGTTGGCTTTATTATAAGAAAATGGAATAGTTTGGGAACAACAGCAACCCAGCCACCAAGTGGTAGGCCACGTGAACTGACAGAGAGGGGTCAGTGGATGCTGAAGCGCATAGTGCAAAGACTTTCTGCACAGTCAGTTGCTACAGAGCTCCAAACTTCATGTGACCTTCCAATTAGCCCACGTACAGCATGCAGAGAGCTCTATGGAACGGGTTTCCATGGCTTTGCAGCTGCATCTAAGCCATACATCACCAAGTCCAATACAAAGCGTGGGATGCAGTGGTGTAAAGCACGTCGCCACTGGACTCTAGAGCAGTGGAGATGTGTTCTCTGGAGTGATGAATCACGTGTTTCCATCTGGCAATCTGATGGACAAGTCTGGGTTTGGAGTTTGCCAGGAGAATGGTACATTTCGGACTGCATTGTGCCGAGTGTGAAATTTGGTGGAGGAGGAATTATGGTGTGAGGTTGTTTTTCAGGAGTTGGGCTTGGCCCCTTAGATACCAACACATTTTGGACAATTCCATGCTCCCAACCTTGTGGGAACAGTTCGGAGCAGGCCCCTTCCTCTTCCTACATGACAGTGCGCCATTGCACAAAGCAAGGTCCATAAATACGTGGATGACAGAGTCTGGTGTGGATGAACTTGACTGGCCTGCACAGAGTCCTGACCTGAACCTGATAGAACACCTTTGGGAGGAATTAGTACGGAGACTGAGAGCCAGGCCTTCTCGACCAACATCAGTGTGTGACCTCACCAAAGCGCTTTTGAAAGAATGGTCGAAAATCCCTATGAACACACTCTGCAACCTTGTGGACAGCCTTCCCAGAAGAATTGAAGCTGTAATAGCTGCAAAAGGTGGACCAACATCATATTGAACCCTATGGGTTAGGAATGGGATGGCACTTGAAGTTCATATGCGAGTCAAGGCAGGGGGCCAAATACTTTTGGCAATATGGTGTAGCTGTATGCGACCAGTGTATGAGGTATCTTACATTGGTGGAAGACGAGTCACATGGTTGATATTATACCACTGGCTTGATATGCCACCGCCATATAGCAACTGTACTTTATGGAACAGCAGTTTGAAGAAAATGCATACTTTATGATTTATTCTCCCAACCTTCACTGACTTTATTAAGTACTTTTGCTCTGTCCTCTGTCTCATTTTTGTTAGCTGGAGTGCGCCGCGACTTTTTAATGGATGCATCAAAAAAGTGATTTCTGCTTGGCTCCAACTCCCAGAAACAATTATATTTTCCACATCGCAAATTGAAAGCACACAGTCTGTTTGTTTTTCATGCCAGAGTCCATCAGTGGCTGTGCAGCAGTCCACCAGATGAATACTGGACTGGAGTTGCAGTAAACTATACATGACAGCCTTTCACAGAGCTTTTTACATTTATTATAACATCAAAGGTCGTGTATCTATTTAAAGGAATACAGCTGTATAACAAGCCGTTAAACATAATAATGCACACTGTTCCTGTGGTCAATCCTCGACCTTTCAGTCCCTTTTTTGTTTTTTTAGCACAACACAGTGAATCGATTGTTGCTCTTTTTTGTTTTTTGGTTTACCATGTTCCTTTGCCACTTCACGGTTCACTTATTGTGGTATTTGTGGTATGTAAGTATTTGCGATTTGAGCACCTATATGAGTTTTATGTTCAAATGTTGTCGTTTTAATAATGTGTGAAGTGTTTTAAGAGCATAGCTACAGTATGTTTGATAACATTTGACAATTAAATATAGCAATATTAAACACTCAATATAAACATCAGGCATTTTAAAAGTGTACATAAAGCAAGCATTGAGTTATTAATAGAATACTTGTTTATAAATATATTCTTTGTTTTCCTTGTATTTTTCTTTAAATGTTTTAATGTTCATATTGATACTGTCACGACTTGGTCCGGGGTGTTTGCTTTTCCAGGATGCAGCGGAAAGTTGGCACGGGCGAGACGGGAACCAAGGTACATGATTTATTTATTAAAAAAAAGATCAAACAAAAAGCGCGCACAATGGCGGAGAATAAACTATGAAAAAACAAAAGGACTATAAACATGGAACCAAAACTTACTGTGACAAGGGACATGAAGCAGGATCATAGAGGAGTGTGCAGAAGCATATATGGGGTGCGGTATGGGGTGCGAGGTCGTCAGAAAAACAAACTGAAAAACACTGAACTTAAATACTACAGACATGATTAACGAAAACAGGTGCGTGACTCAAGACGTGAAACAGGTGCGTGACGTGACAGGTGAAAACTAATGGTTGCTATGGTGACAAGACAAGGGAGTGAAAAGCCAGAAACTAAACAAAACATGACTTAAAACAAAACATGATTACACAAACATGACAGAGCCCCTCCCTTAAGGACAGATACCAGATGTCCATAAAAATTAACAAGAGTCATGGGAGGGCGGGAGGGGGACATGGCGGTGGGTCGCCCGACCACGTGTCCCCGTATCCACCGGGGCAGAGTTAGGTGGCGGCGGCGAGTGGAACGCCGCTGCAGCAGGCGAGGCGGGCGCCCAGGGAATGGCCACATTCGTGGCCGACTGGGAGGTGGGCGCACTTGGCGTGGCGGGCGACCAGGTAGCGGCCATATCCATAGCCGACGAGGAGGCAGGCGCGTCGTCAACTTGGCAGGCGTGGCAGCTCGGCGTGGCAAGTCAGGCGGCGAAGCTCGGCGTGACGCGTCCAGCGGCGAAGCTCGGCGTGACGCGTCCAGCGGCGAAGCTCGGTGTGACGCGTCCAGCGGCGAAGCTCGGCGTGGGTCTTGGTCTTGGTGTGGGTCTTGGCATGGCGGGTCTTGGTCTTGGTGTGGGTCTTGGTCTTGGTCTTGGTGTGGGTCTTGGTCTTGGTCTTGGTGTGGGTCTTGGTCTTGGTCTTGGTGTGGGTCTTGGTCTTGGCATGGCGAGTCTTGGTCTTGGCATGGCGAGTCTTGGTCTTGGCATGGCGGGTCTTGGTCTTGGCATGGCGGGTCTTGGTCTTGGCATGGCGGGTCTTGGTCTTGGCATGGCGGGTCTTGGTCTTGGCATGGCGGGTCTTGGTCTTGGCATGGCGGGTCTTGGTCTTGGCATGGCGGGTCTTGGTCTTGGCATGGCGGGTCTTGGTCTTGGCATGGCGGGTCTTGGTCTTGGTCTTGGCATGGCGGGTCTTGGTCTTGGTCTTGGCATGGCGGGTCTTGGTCTTGGCATGGCGGGTCTTGGCGTCGTGAAGCTGCGACTGGCGGCACTTGGCGTCGTGGAGCTGCGACTGGCGGCACTTGGCGTCGTGAAGCTGCGACTGGCGGCACTTGGCGTCGTGGAGCTGCGACTGGCGGCACTTGGCGTCGTGGAGCTGCGACTGGCGGCACTTGGCGTCGTGGAGCTGCGACTGGCGGCACTTGGCGTCGTGAAGCTGCGACTGGCGGCACTTGGCGTCGTGGAGCTGCAACTGGCAGCACTTGGCGTCGTGGAGCTGCGACTGGCGGCACTTGGCGTCGTGGAGCTGCGACTGGTGGCACTTGGCGTCGTGGAGCTGCGACTGGCGGCACTTGGCGTCGTGGAGCTGCGACTGGCGGCACTTGGCGTCGTGGAGCTGCGACTGGCGGCACTTGGCGTCGTGGAGCTGCGACTGGCGGCACTTGGCGTCGTGGCGCTGCGACTGGCGGCACTTGGCGTCGTGGAGCTGGTACCGGAGCTTGGCGTCGTGGAGCTGGTACCGGAGCTTGGCGTCGTGGAGCTGGTACCGGAGCTTGGCGTCGTGGAGCTGGTAGCGGAGCTTGGCGAGGAACTTGGCATGGTGGAGCTGGTGCGGCAACAGGTGCTAGCCTTGGTGCAGGTGGAGGTGGCCTAGCTGGGGGTTGCGGCTTGGCAGGTCGAAAGACTGGTGAGGGCGGTCGTGCTGGAGGCTGTGGCTTGACAGGTCGGTAGACTGGTGGTGGCGGCCGTGAGGGAGGCTGTGGCTTGGCATGGTGATGCCGAGCCACCCCACCAACACAGCTCCCGACCCCAGCCCCCCCCTCAAGGGGCGGATACCAGACGCGCTCCCTGCGGTCTGGAACTCTCTGTAGGGGTGGGCGGGGGAGGGCAGAAATGTCCCCATTATTTTGGCCAAATTGTTTTGTTTTTTTATCCCCCACCTGGGGTTGTGTGGGTGGTAAAAAAGAAAAAAATGGTGACGGGGGCGGGACTTGAGTCTTGGGGGGCGGGGCATGAGTCTTGGGGGGCGGGGCATGAGTCTTGGGGGGCGGGGCATGAAATTGGGATGGCTGTGACTGACTACACCTGATTTCTAATAACATGTTTTGATAATGCTTTATCAAAGACATGGCAGAGTTTTTAGCTGGAGGCGGGTGATTTAAAGAAAAAGTATTGAAACAAAAATCCTGGTCTGTGATGTCATCATGGGGAAGCCGGGCAGACTGCTGCTTGCTTCCGCCCGGAGGGGGCGGGGCTTGTGGGAGCGGCGTGTCCTGCTGGCTCGCGGAAGTCTTTCCTGGCGTCCCTCGCCTTTGGCGGCGCTTCCGTGGCTGAAGTGACGTACCGATCGGCACCAACTTGCCTCCATTCCCCCACATCATCCCCCTGCGCTCCCTGGGGGAAAAGCGCAGCGTCTCTGCCTCCATAGCACGCAGCACCTCCCAAGAAGCCTCATCCAATTTGTCCAAATCGGCCAACTTACGTGCGGAAAAGCGGGTCTGCTGACGACCTACTGTCACGACTTGGTCCGGGGTGTTTGCTTTTCCAGGATGCAGCGGAAAGTTGGCACGGGCGAGACGGGAACCAAGGTACATGATTTATTTATTAAAAAAAAGATCAAACAAAAAGCGCGCACAATGGCGGAGAATAAACTATGAAAAAACAAAAGGACTATAAACATGGAACCAAAACTTACTGTGACAAGGGACATGAAGCAGGATCATAGAGGAGTGTGCAGAAGCATATATGGGGTGCGGTATGGGGTGCGAGGTCGTCAGAAAAACAAACTGAAAAACACTGAACTTAAATACTACAGACATGATTAACGAAAACAGGTGCGTGACTCAAGACGTGAAACAGGTGCGTGACGTGACAGGTGAAAACTAATGGTTGCTATGGTCAGGGGCGGATTAAGAAATTTTGGCCCCCTGGGCCTGACATGGTCTTGGCCCCTCAACCCCGCGCGTGCACGCGCACACACACGCACGCACTATGCAAGAAATACTGTATACTGTGAACAGACATGCACACTGTACTGTACAGAAGAGTGCACATACTGCACACACACTATTAGGTATACCACACAGACAAGCACAGGTTTCACACAGACACAGGTAGGGGGAGGGGATAAATGGCCTAAAAATAAAAATTTTGGAAAATGATTACGCCCACTTCAGTGATGGTGCATTGGGTCATATGAGAGATATTATGTATTGGAAGTTGGTACCTATCATGAAATAAACCCCCCACCCCACCCAAAAAACTAAATTGGACATGATTTTTGCCCCCTTTTCCTCCCTTCTATCATTAAAAATAAAATAATATCTTAGGAAAACACTTTGGCATAACGGCAGCTGTGCAGCAAATTGAGGCTCAAAGTCTGTATCTATTTTGTGGGAAAGCTTGAGGAGGAGAAGGAGAAAGGTAAAATGATAACACATGCATCGGAGAGCACCACAAAGAAAGGTGTAGGCCAGTTCATGGTACAAGGGCTGCATGCAGGTCAAGATAGCCCATTTCCTCTGCCTGTCTTACCCATTCACCGAGAGACCACTGAGGACATAGAAATGCAAGTGGATATGGGGTTCGAAATACTGGCGTCGGTCAGAGGAGTCAATGTGGAGGATGTTTATAAACTTGTAGATGCACATATGACTGACAGCACAGAGCACAACAAAGGCTTTTCAAAGCTGTTGGCAGAGATGAACAATTTGGAAAAACCAGCAGGGCAGATCTTTTGTGGCACCCACACTACACTGGGCTTCAGCAGTGCCATGAATAAAGTGATGCGGTTGGCGGAGGCCGATATGAAGATGGAGCAAGTGCTACAGAGTTTCATGGTGGATCTGGATGTAGACAGCAAGAATGCTATAGTGGCTGGACAGGCACTGGACATGTCCTGAACTCAGTGTCAGACGTGGCTGCCGAATACTTGGATGAAGTGAAGCAGCTGACAGATCTCATGCTGCCCCATCTGAAGACTGTCCTGGCCAGGCAGAGGATGGACTATGGGATGGATGAGGAGACCTTCCCAATGGACCCTGTCAGTGAACAGGCTAGTAACATTGATGGCACCCCTGTGCACAACATTGGGATGGAGAGACAATGTGGCAAGGTGGACTACAGACTGAAGAAGTTGGGCACACTGAACGCAGTCAATAGGTCAATAATTTTACAGAAGAGCCAGGAGCTTCAGAGGTTTCAAGGCAGCAGCACAAGCAAAAAGAGAGGTTGAACTCAACTGGAGTAAACTCATGAAGGCAAAATTCGAGAGTTGGGCTGACGAGAAACAACAGATGGCTCAAAGACAGGAGAAGAAGAGACTAGACATGCTGGACACACTGAAATATTTTGGTGGCCCCTTCACGATAGTGGGGAAGTTGAAAAGTTCCTTGTCGATGAAAGTCTGAACAAGAATGCAAAGCTGCAGAGAATGAAGCTTGAGGTTCAGTTTGCCAGAGAAAGCACCAAGCTTCTGCCTAAAGTCAATCCTATCTTCAGAATCCAGGTGACAGACAGTTCCCAGAAATGGCGAAAGTGCAATTCTCCCAGTCATAATGGATACTTAGAATTTTATGGTGGTGGTAAGTATTCATGAAAACAGGTAGCCTAACATTAGTGAATGGGTGAATTCTGGAAATAACAACCTAAAAATCTTACACAGTGCACCTTTAAGCAAGGGGTTTCTTTCGTGCTTTCAATTTCGCAAAATCACCCACCACATCATTGAAGTCCAACTCTCTTGTCAGCTCACTCTCAATTGCCATTAGAGATAACGCATTTAATCTTTTCTGAGTCATTCTTGTGCGCAGCTCATTTTTGACTCTTGACAAAAGAGGGAATGAGCGTTCTCCCTCACAGTTACTGATCGGTAGAGTGAGAAAAATCTGTAGCGCAATGTATGTATTAGGAAACGTAGGCTGTAGTCCAAAATGTATTATTGTTTTGAGCAGTCCTGAAGGGGTCCTCCCCTCATCAGTGTTGTTGAGCTGTATAAAAGATTTGAACTGTATAAGCTCCTGTCCAAGACTTTCATTGAGGTCAGATGAGTATGATTCAGTGAGAATCTTGGCCTTGTGAAGGACTGAAGCATTGGACTCTGTATCCAAAGAGAAAAGGACACAAATTGTTCAGATGTTTGTAGGCCTCCAGACGGTGATTAAGGCTTGAACTCAGTTGATCAATAGAGGCAATAAATGTCTCTATTTGAAACAGTTGCCTTCCCTCAAGCACAACATCTGGGGATGCTGATTCATCAGCAAACTTTTTACGTTTCTTCGTCCGTTCAGCCCTGTAAGATGGGGTGCCACCCAACATGTTTAAGGCTTTCTGCTCAAAATGATCAAATAGATCTCTTTGGGAGAGAACAAAGGTGTGCAGAGATTCCAGCAATCTAACTGCTGTACCAAGGTCCATGTCTGCTTTTTGAAGTTGCAGACTTGTGGCCTGAAATCTGGACAGAACAGTGTCCCAAAAGCCTGCCATGAAGGCCATCTCAAGTGAATCCAGCTTCCGCACTAGACTGTCAGCTTCAGTTTGTGTGTCTCGTTTCTCTGTGTCATCAGTGGAAATACCCTGTAGTGCTGCTCTTATTTTACTGTAGTTCTGCCACAGTGCTTTGGTAGATTCTGCACGGCAACTCCAACGCGTGTTGGATAAAGCTTTAAGTGTGAGATCTATGTTGGAATTGCCAAATACCCTGTCCCATCAGTGTGTGGATGCAGTTTTGAAGTTGTAAATAGACTGAATCAAGTCAAAATACTTAGAGACTTCATTTCCACATCTGTCAATGCTGTTGACTCCCACCAAATTCAAAGAGTGAGCTGCACATGGAATATAGTGTATTAATGGGTTGCTTTTCTTTAAGTGAGCCTGCAACCCATTATACCTCCCTGACATGTTGCTGGCATTATCATAAGCCTGCCCCCTGCAATTTGACAGCTCTAACCCTAGATTTTCCAACACAGACATGACACAGTTAGCCAAACTTTCACCTGTATGGCTAGTAATGGGCTCAAAACCCACAAAGCGTTCAACAACACTGCCCTCTTTGCTAACACAACGGAATATGAATGTCAATTGGTCCACATGAGATAAATCTGGGGTTGAATCCACAATGATAGAGTAGTATTTCCTTGCTTGCAGTTCATCTGCTATAGCCTGTTTGGTTTTTGCACCCATCAATTCAATGAATTCCTCACAAATGGTGGAGGACAGATATGAGGTATTACCTCGACCCATCTGCCCAAACTTTCTGATGTGATCCTTTAGAAAGGGATCAAATTCAGCCAGGACCTCCAGAATACCAAGGTAGTTCCCATTGAGAGGAGACCCTAACGATTCATTTTTACCCCTAAATGCAAGGCCCCTTTCTGCAACGAATTTAATGACTGCAACAACTCTTTGTAACACCTGCCTCCAATAGCTGCTCTCTGCCTGAAACTGTTTGAACAGGTCTGCATCAACTGTGGCACCTGTGGCGCGGTTCAAGACTGCTTGCATGCAGGTTATGTGCTCAGCACTTCGCTCATGTTCACCAAATCTTTCTGAGTGTTTCCAATCACAACAGCCTGTCACAAAAGAATGCGTTTTTGGGGAAAACAGTTTGCATGCAAAGCAGTAAACATTACCAGTAGAGGGAGAGTACATCATCCACTCTCTTTGTACTCGTTGTCCATTGGGCAGGTGTGAAGTAAAATGTTCATTGTTTAGGCATCGGGTTTTGCCTCCTAGCCCACTGTTCCTCACAGAAGCTGGATAATGGCTGTGACGGTTGTGAAATGATTTTGCACCTCTTTGAATAAGAACTTCCTTCATTGACTCAGTGAGGGTATCAGCCCATTTAGCGGGATCACTAGGTAGAGTTGTCACTGTAGATGGTGTTGAAGAAAGATTCAACTCATTTTATATGCTGTCCAGAGGTGCAGTGACCTCACATTCATCCGAGCAGCTGGCTACTGCTGAGTTGGTTGAATCATTAGCATTTGGTTCAGTGCGTACACTTGTAGTGGTCTCAGGATCTTGGGAGCTACATGCTAGCTCAGGTGCATTGCTAACCTTAGCTGAATTTGCAGTAGCATTTATAGAATTGCTTTCAGCAGATGTCTTTGTACTGAAGAAGCTGGAGATATTTGGAACACTCTCAAGTAAAACTGATTCCTTTTTTTTCTTTTCTTGCTGAATTTTTTTTCTAGCTCCTCCACTTAGACGTTTATGATCCATATTTCCCTTCTTTCTGTGCACATTGGCTCTTTGCCTATCACAACAGCTTAACCAACTATGTGTGTGTGTGTGTGTGTGTGTGTGTGTGTGTGTGTGTGTGTGTGTGTGTGTGTGTGTGTGTGTGTGTGTGTGTGTGTGTGTGTGTGTGAGTGATGCAATTTTCAAAACTAGCAATCTAGCATTAACAGTCAAAAGCAGAAATCAGCTGATTTCTATAAGAACTGATAACAGATTTCCAATCAATGCTAAACTCAGACAGCGAAAGTCACTAGATGACGTTTTGAGTCGCCAGTCATGTATGGCCAAAAGTCTCTAAATCGAATGCCAACGTTGCTTAATCGCCAACACACTGGGACTCACTGAAGGACTGACAGTGAATAAAAAAAGATGATTAAGATAATTGTGTACTTTTCTCTTCTGATATTTTCACTAAGGACCCCAAGCTATCTGCATGCAGCAACAATGTCTGACAGACAGGAGAGCGGAGTGGTCAGTGATGAATGGCAAGGGAACAGACTGATTTGTACTGAGGAGAAAGAGAGAGCCAATTACAGTGAAATAAATTCCAAAAGAGCCAAGTGACTAGCTGAAGGCAGGGACAAATGCCTTGGAGTGACCAACAAGAGTGCAAAGTACCAAATGGCAAAATGTGGGAAGACCAACAGGCAGATCTGCTTTTACCACTTATCTTCACAACCAAAAAGTCGCTAAATGATGTTTTCAGTCGCTAGCCAGGTATGGCCAAAAGACGCGAAATCTAGCGGTAAAGTCGCTCAATCACACTGACAGTGAAACAAATAATTTTTAAAAAGATAGTAATCGTACAATGTCTTGTACTTTTGTCTTCTTTCTTAATATTTCTCAAAGGACACCAAAATGTCGCTATCTGCAGGCAGCTTGCTAGCTATGATGGCAGCAACAATGTACCTTAGAGTGACTGACCAACAAGAGCTCAAAGTACCTAATGGCAAAATGTGGAGAGACAGACACAATAAATTGCATTAAGATGAAGAGAACTGTTGCTATTATTAATTTTAACAACAACCAGAAAGTCGCTAAATGTCACCAGCCAGGTATGGCCAAAAGTCGCTTAATTGGCCACACACAGTAACAGAGAAACAAACAAACAAACAAAAAAGATCATAAAGATAATAGTTGTACAACTTTGTGTACTTTTGTCTACTTTCTAAATATTTTCACAAAGGACACCAAAATGTTGCTATCTGCAGGCAGCTTGCTGGCTATGATGGCAGCAACGATGTCTGCCAGACAGGAGAGAGTGGTCAGTGACGATCGAATCGAGAAAATGACAAAATGGGTCAAAGACCAAAAAGTTATTAACTGACAGCAGTGACAAATGTCAGACTGTAAACTTTTTTGAAAGAAAAGGACAAAATGGGAAGATGCTGATAATAACAGCAAAATGGAAAATATAAGAATTTCCAAGTAATGCTCAACTCAAGTGTGTGTGTGTCGTGTGTGTGCGCGCGTTAAACTTCTTGTGGAATGATTTCAAATTATCTCTGAGTCTGAACTGAGGGAAAGGAAACCAAATTTTGAGCAGTCACTCACGAGTTCAAAGTACCAAATGAGGAGATTCTAAAAGAACAGACCGGTTTATGAAAGACTCGATGGGGGAGGGGCACAGCTAAGAATACTTGAGTGAGATTCTGTGATCCAAATTCGAGATAGAGCTTTTTGATAATGATAATTTGTCACAGTAAGGTTGTGTAATCAAAATTTGAGAATGAGCTTTGCCAATCAATCAAGAATATTTGCATTAAGTTCTGTGATCAAAATTCAGAAACAACCTTTAATAATTGATAAAGAATATGTGAGTGAGGTTGTGTGATCCAATTTGAGAATTAGCTTTGATAATAATGATTGAGAGCCTCTGGCCCTCTGTGGATCGTGGCCGCGGGGCCAAGTTGGCCTGGCCCCTTGGGGCCTCTGACCCTCTATGGATCGGGGCCAAGTTGGCATGACCCCTCGGGCCTCTATGGATCGTGGCCGCGGGGCCAAGTTGGCCTGACCCCTTGGGGCCTCAGGCCCTCTGTGGGTCGCGGCCGCGGGGCCAAGTTGACCTGGCCCTTTGGGGCCTCTTACCCTCTATGGATCGTGGTCGCGGGGCCAAGTTGACCTGGCCCCTTGGGGCCTCTGGCCTTCTGTGGGTCGCAGCCGCGGGGCCAAGTTGGCCTGGCCCTTTGGGGCCTATGACCCTCTGTGGGTCGTGGCCGCGGGGCCAAGTTGACCTGACCCCTTGGGGCCTCAGGCCCTCTGTGGGTCGCGGCCGCGGGGCCAAGTTGACCTGGCCCGTTGGGGCCTCTTACCCTCTATGGATCGTGGCCGCGGGGCCAAGTTGACCTGGCCCCTTGGGGCCTCTGGCCTTCTGTGGGTCGCAGCCGCGGGGCCAAGTTGGCCTGGCCCTTTGGGGCCTATGACCCTCTGTGGGTCGTGGCCGCGGGGCCAAGTTGACCTGGCCCCTTGGGGCCTCTGACCGTCTATGGATCATGGCCGCGGGGCCATGTTGGCCTGGCCCTCTGTGGGTCGCGGCCGCGGGGCCAAGTTGACCTGGCCCCTTGGGGCCTCTGACCCTCTATGGATCATGGCCGCGGGGCCAAGTTGGCCTGGCCCCTTGGGGCCTAAGATTATTATTTTTGCAAAAGTAGTTTTGCATGCGTCGCGGCCGCGGGGCCAAGTTGGCCTGGCCCCTTGGGGCCTCTGGCCCCCTGGGCCTGGGCCCGGTAGGCCTGTTCATTAATCCACCTATGGCTATGGTGACAAGACAAGGGAGTGAAAAGCCAGAAACTAAACAAAACATGACTTAAAACAAAACATGATTACACAAACATGACCGATACAATGTTATGCAGAGTTGTGCTTATAACATTTTTATAGGCCACCCATGCATCCATCCATTTTTCTACCACCACAATAACCAACATTAAAATACAGTAGCATAGCAGGCCCAAATGTTAATTAAAAACAAGGCAGAGTTTGTTTTTTAACAAGTATATTTATTACTTTTGACCACTGTAACATTCCACACAGTTTGAACAGTAACAATGTGTTTGATTATAGGAAAATAAATGACTGATTCTTTAGCGTACCACTAGAACAGGCCTGGGCTATTATTTTGACTCGGGGGGGCCCAAATCTAGACAAAAAAATGTGAATCGATTGGTGCTCTTTTTTGTTTTTAGTTTACCATGTTCCTTTGCCACTTCACAGTTCACTTATTGCAGTCTCAGTGCATGAAATAAGTTTAAAGTATTTGAGATTTGAGTACCTATACACGTTTTATGTTCAAATGTTGTCGTTTTTACAATGTTTTAAGAACATTGGAAGTGCGTTTACAAACATGAGCTCCACTAACATAGCTACAGTATGTTTAAATAACATTTTACAAATAAATATAGCAATATAAAACACACAATATAAACATAAGACGATTTAAAACTGTACATTAAAGGCCTACTGAAATGTGATTTTCTTATTTAAACGAGGGTAGCAGGTCCATTCTATGTGTCATACTTGATCATTTTGCGATATTGCCATATTTTTGCTGAAAGGATTTAGTAGAGAACATCGACGATAAAGTTTGCAACTTTTGGTCGCTGATAAAAAAGCCTTGCCTGTACCGGAAGTAGCAGACGAGTAGCGTGACGTCACAGGTTGTGGAGCTCCTCACATCTGCACATTGTTTACAATCATGGCCACCAGCAGCGAGAGCGATTAGGACCGAGAAAGCGACGATTTCCCCATTAATTTGAGCGAGGATGAAAGATTTGTGGATGAGGAAAGTGAGAGTGAAGGACTAGAGGGCAGTGGGAGCGATTCAGATAGGGAAGATGCTGTGAGAGGCGGGTGGGACCTGATATTTAGCTGGGAATGACTAAAACAGTAAATAAACACAAGACATATATATATACTCTATTAGCCACAACACAACAAGGCTTATATTTAATATGCCACAAATTAATCCCGCATAACAAACACCTCCCCCCTCCCGTCCATATAACCCGCCAATACAACTCAAACATCTGCATTTCATACAGCACATATATTTCCCCAAAGTCCCCAAAGTTACGTATGTAACATGCACATAGCGGCACGCACGTACGGGCAAGCGATCAAATGTTTGGAAACCGCAGCTGCATGCGTACTCACGGTACCGTGTCTGCGCATCCAACACAAAGTCCTCCTGGTAAGAGTCTCTATTGTCCCAGTTCTCCACAGGCCAATGGTAAAGCTTGACTGTCATCTTCCGGGAATGTAAACAATGAAACACCGGCTGTGTTTGTGTTGCTGCAGTCGGCTGCAATACACCGCTTCCCACCTACAGCTTTCTTCTTTGCTGTCTCCATTGTTCATTGAACAAATTGCAAAAAATTCACCAACACAGATGTACAGAATACTGTGGAATTTTGCGATGATAACAGACGACTTAATAGCTGGCCACCATGCTGTCCCAAAATGTCTTCCACAATCCGTGACGTCACGCGCTGACGTCATCATACCGAGACGTTTTCAGCAGGATATTTCGGCGCAAAACTTAAAATTGCACTTTAGTAAGCTAACCCGGCCGTATTGGCATGTGTTGCAATGTTAAGATTTCATCATTGCTATATAAACTATCAGACTGCATGGTCGGTAGTAGTGGGTTTCAGTAGGCCTTTAAGCAAGCATTGAGTTATTAATAGAATACTTGAAATGATTAAAAGGAATTAAATGTCCAGTTTGTGTTTTGATAATATATCAATCTGTTTAAAAGATGCAACAAACTCAAAAATAATTATTCTTACCTCATTCCTAGCATATGATGTATTAAGAACTGAGAGTTTATGGGCATGTGTGGAGTAAATACATCATTTAAAATTGAGCAAGTTTGTTAATATGCAGGTAAAATATGAATAAAGTCCTCATGAATAAAAAGTAAAGTGTGTTCCTCTCAGAGCCAATTAAAAAGGTCCAGCCAACATGACAGTCGACAGTGCAGGTTCATAAAACCATCACCTGTAGTAACTCTAATAGCAGCATGTTAAAGTGCATCAGGTGGTTTATGGCAATTGGTGATGTCATTATAAGCGTGCTTCCTTTTAGTCTGAAACTGATAAAACTGTAGCTTGTGCTATCTGCCTCCTATAGTTAAACGAGAGATACGATTAATTAAGCTCTAGGAGAGACACGTATTACTGTTAGAATATCACTATGAAGTCAAATTTGGAAAATAATCGACTTTTAACCCCAACCCATTGTTCGACGGCATCTTTTAATTCCCCCCGTGAATATCGCACACACACAAGGTGCTCATTGTAGCCATTAATCATGACTTCCTCATTTTGATTAAAGGAAAACATCAGCACAAATAGTTTTATTGATTTTTTTTTTTTTTTGGTTCAAGTGTTTTTATATAATGTTGCTTATCAATTCGAATGTATTATCATACATTTGACTTTAAATGTATTTTTCAGTATCACATGTTTCAAGTCGTTAAAAAAATGTTCATAGTTTAAATAAGGATTACATGTTTTTATTTTATTTCAGGCATATCGATGCACTTTAAATATTTTCTATTACAGACTGAAAAACAATGTTTATACAGTAAATATATTCATTGTTTTTCTTGTATTTTTTTTTTTTAATGTTCATATTGATACTATGTTATGCAGAAGTGTACTTAACAATTTTATAGACCACCCATCCATCCATCCATCCATCCATCCATCCATCCATCCATTTTTCTACCACCATAATAACCAACATTAAAATACAGTAGCATAGCAGGCCTAAGTATTAATTAAAAACAAGGCAGAGTTTTTTTTTTTTTTAACAAGTATATTTATTTCTTATAACACAGTTTGAACGGTAACAGTGTGTTTGATTATAGGAAAATAAATGACTGTACTTTAATCAAGTGATTCTTTAGCGTACCACTAGAACAGGCCTGGGCAATTATTTTGACTCGGGTGGGGGTGGGAGAGTGGGGGTTACATTTAGAGAAAAAAAAAATGTGTCTGGGGGTTGGTATATATATTTCTAGGATCTCTAATGTGTACAGCTCTGGTAATGGGTACATTCGCACCCACCTGCACAAATGTACTTCAAAATGTAACAATTAAAATAAATATGACTTTTTTTTTGTTTACTAGGGCATGCATATATAATATGCATTAGTTTGACCATTTAAAATCAACGATAATAAAAAGGAAATGCTTGGAAATAGCATAAAAATGCCCCAAAAACTTGGAAAAACGCGATTCATAGCGTTACTTTTTGGTGTAACCATCATGAGCGTTTTGTTCAGGTATATTTCTTTTATATTTTGATAAATCATCATATTTATGTATTACTAAATTTAAATAGGTATTGATCAATCTTTAAGCTGTGTGTATTTGATTTCAGTTTGCCTTTGACATCTTATTTAGAATTGTAGTTGAAACTTTTACAACCTTGAGTTGCGCTCATGATGGCGTAACCAAACTAGATGTCATTTATTGATCTTATTTTGAATATTTATTCTCTTTTTTACATTTAGTATATTTAAATATTAATTTATAAACATTGAATATATATTCAAATATCAATAAAATGCAATTGCCTTCATCTTATAGGGTAATGTTTAGTTACACTAAGTCATGAGCGTAACACTAAGTTTCATCACTTTGACTTGTAATATCTCTAATTCTGGTGGTGTTTTATGCTTTTTTCTTTTTGGAACATGTACGATACATATAATACAATAAAGTCATATATAAAATTATGTTTCTAGCAATACTTTAATTTTGCCTTTGAAAGTAACTCTCCAATGTCCATTAGTGGAGCTGTACACTAATACAAAACCTCACAATGATGTCTGATTGAATGCTAACAAGTGTATGACATCCAGCCTTCAAAAAATGAATGGGATTTAAAAATGTTTACTGAATGAGACACCCAGAATGTACATGAAAATAAAGAATGTGGATTTACAATATTAATTATGAAGGACAAAACACTGAATATTGACAATATATGAACGTCACCCCCCCTCTCCATCGACATATTTTACAATCAAGTGAAACGCAACAAAAATGCAACAAACACAGCAAAATATGAACGTGAAAGGTAAGAAAAAAAAAACACCTACAATCTGATATATTTGATATATCACTGAGCTTTAGAACTTTGTTGTAAAAATCTCCTTCCGCGTCTGTCCCTGACACCCACATTTCAGGCTGGCCGCTAGTAACTAGTATACCATACAAACGTGCAGATTCCAACCATTGAAATACTTTGTATTAGTGTTGTCCCAATACCAATATTTTGGTACCGATACCAAAATATTTTGTTACTTTTTGTTACTTTTCTAAATAAAGGGGACCACAAAAAAAATTCATTATTGCCTTTATTTTAACAAAACATCTTAGGGTACATTAAACATATGTTTCTTATTGCAAGTTTGTATTTAAATAAAATAGTGGACGTACAAGACAACTTGTCTTTTATTAGTAAGTAAACAAACAAAGGCTCCTAATTTAGCTGCTGATGTATGCAATAACATATTGTGTCATTTATCATTATATTATTTTGTAAAAATTATTAAGCACAAGTGGTAGAAAATTAATTATTAATCTACTTGTTCATTTACTGTTTATCTGCTTACTTTCTCTTTTGACATGTTCTATCTACACTTCTGTTAAAATGTAATAATCACTTATTCTTCTGTTGTTTGATACTTTACATTAGTTTTGGATGATACCACAAATTTAGGTATCAATCCGTTACCAAGTAGTTACAGGATCATACATTGGTCATATTCAAAGTCCTTATGTGTCCAGGGACGTATTTCCTGAGTTTATAAACATAATAAAAACATTTTTTTTTAAACGAAAGAAGATTTTGTGATGCTAAAAAATACTGACGTAATCATAGTAGTATCGACTAGATACGCTATTGTACTTGGTATCATTACAGTGGATGTTAGGTGTTGATCCACCCATGGCGTTTGTTTATATTGAAGTGTCTCAGGAGAGTTGGTGCTGCAGGGAATTCTGGGAAGTTTTTCTGTAGTGTTTATATTGTGTTGCGGTGCAAATATTCTCCCAAAATGTGTTTTTGTCATTGTTGTTTAGTTTGGTTTCACTAAATGGCACATGTTTATGACAGTGTTGGCGCTGTTCATACGGCCACCCCCAGCGTGACATGTATGGCTGTTGACTAAGTATGCACTTCATTCACATGTGATCAGTGTGTTCAAAGTTAAAATGGTTAATGATTGGACATGATGAAATCTTGTGTTGACAAGTTTATACTCATCCATTATCATGGCTCCGATGTGCTGCGGTGTGAAGTATGTATAGTCATCACTCGTCCTACTGGGTTGATACTTGAAATAATTGTACTTGATTTGTCACCATGGAGACAAGGATTAGAGATATTGACATAGTTACAACACTACTGACTGCGAACAGACATTAGTTGCTAGCTAGCCATGTCTTAAAGCAATGTTTTTCAACCACTGTGCCGTGAGATACAGTCCGGTGTGCCGTGGGAGATTATCTAATTTCACCTATTTGGGTTAGAAATATTTTTTGCAAACTAGTAATTATAGTCTGCAAATTATGTGTTGTTTTTGAGTATCGGTGCTGGCTAGAGCTCAGCAGAGTAACCTTGTAATACTCTTCCATATCAGCAGGTGGCAGCCGGTAGCTAATTGCTTTGGAAACAGCGGGAGGCAGCGTGCAGGTAAAAAGGTGTCTAATGCTTAAACCACAAATAAACAAAAGGTGAGTGCCCCTAAGAAAAGGCATTGAAGCTTAGGGAAGGCTATGCAGAACTAAACTAAAACTGAACTGGCTACAAAGTAAACAAAAACAGAATGCTGGACGACAGCAAAGACTTACTGTGGAGCAAAGACGGCGTCCACAATGCACATCCGAACATGACATGACAATCAACAATGCCCCCACAAAGAAGGATAAAAACAACTGAAATATTCTTGATTGCTAAAAACAAAGTAGATGCGGGAAATATCGCTCAAAGGAAGACATGAAACTGCTACAGGAAAATACCAAAAAAGGGGAAAAAGACACAATCTATAGTGATGCATGGTTGGTTATGGTTTATAGTCATATCCAACAATTGCGACAACAACTTTCTACTGTCAACTGTGTTTACTTTTTTAATGATTTCTGCTGGTGGTGTGCTTCCGAATTTTTTCAACGCAAAAAATGTGCCTTGGCTCAAAAAGGGTTGAAAAACACCGTCTTAAAGCACCTCTTCCCAAGGGCGTTCTGGATTACACGATGTTACGACGACGGGTGGGGGACCGGTACTTTTTAGAGGCGGTATAGTACCGAATATGATTAAATGGTAAATGGGTCGTACTTGTATAGCGCTTTTCTACCTTTTTTTTGAGGAACTCAAAGCGCTTTGACACTATTTTCCACATTCACCCATTCACACACACACATTCACACACTGATGGCGGGAGCTGCCATGCACGGCGCTAATCAGGCCCATCAGGAGCAAGGGTGAAGTGTCTTGCTCAAGGACACAACGGACGTGACTAGGATGGTAGAAGGTGGGGATTGAACCAGTAACCCTCAGATTGCTGGCACGGCCATTCTCCCAACTTTGCCACGCCGTCCCATTAATTGGTATCACGGTACTATACTAATACAGTAAAACCTTCCAGTCATTTGAAAACATCTCTGCACATCATCATTGCAGCTACAGTTTCAATCGTAAAGATATAAAGAAAATGATTTGGGAATGTCCGGCGGGCCAGATTGAAAAGCTTAACGGGCCTTCATTTGTCCAGGTCTGCACTAGAAGGAGCCGGTGTACCACAGTTTGAAAATCACTGTTATAGACAAATGATACTATTTATAGTCACGGCGGAGAGGCGCAAAATGTTTTCTTCTTTCTAGACAGAAAATGCAATAATTGTGAAGCGCTGCTTTAGGCCTGGCAGCACGGTGGAAGAGGTGTTAGTGCGTGTGCCTCACAATACGAAGTCCTCTGAGTTCAATCCCGGGCTCAGGATCTTTCTGTGTGGAGTTTGCATGTTCTCCCTGTGACTGCGTGGGTTCCCTCCGGGTACTCTGGCTTCCTCCCACCTCCAAAAACATGCACCTGGGGATAGGTTGATTAGCAACACTAAATTGGCCCTAGTGTGTGAATGTTGTCTGTCTATCTGTGTTGGCCCTGTGATGAGGTGGCGACTTGTGCAGGTTGTACCCTGCCTACCGCTCGTGTGCAGCTGAGATAGGCTCCAGCACCCCCCCGCGACCCCGGAAGGGACAAGCGGTAGGAAATGGATGGACGGATGGATGCTTTAGGCCTCGCTGCACCAACTTACTCTCATCCACAGTGTCAAGCCAATGGAGTTCACAACGTCAAGCACTCAACCAAACGGTCTTCCATCAGAGAAACCGAGCCAGCCTGGGACCAAGAGCAGGTCTGCACGTGCAAAAAAACAAAAAAAACAACACTCCCACATAAATGTTGCAGCATGGCTTTTTGAAACTGAACTTCAATCGGACATAGGCTTTTTCCCACACAGTGCATCTTTGCTGCCTCAGCTCAGCATTCAGTCATTGGCTGGTGTGATCAAAGAGTGGAAGCAATGCACAACTTTGATGTGTCTTTGTGAAAAGGAGGCTGCGCCTTTTCCTTGTCATTACTGGACGCCTGCAGAGGAAGGAAAACTAGGAAGCTCTTTTGTCAATCCTCCGATACTACAGGTGTAACGTTTTGTACTTGTAATCGTTTCCAATATAAATATTTGCCTTTTTTTAACTGATGGCTGATGTCCAAGTGTTTACATGGCTAAAGATTGTGGTCACATGAAAGATTCTTTCAAAAGGGATGCAGAATTACAAACCCCGTTTCCATATGAGTTGGGAAATTGTGTTAGATGTAAATATAAACGGAATACAATGATTTGCAAATCCTTTTCAACCCATATTCAATTGAATGCACTACAAAGACAACATATTTGATGTTCAAGCTGATATACATTTTATTTTTTTGCAAATAATAATTAACTTAGAATTTCATGGCTGCAACACGTGCAAAAGTAGTTGGGAAAGGGCATGTTCACCACTGTGTTACATGGCCTTTCCTTTTAACAACACTCAGTAAACGTTTGGGAACTGAGGGGACACATTTTTTAAGCTTCTCAGGTGGAATTCTTTCCCATTCTTGTTTGATGTACAGCTTAAGTTGTTCAACAGTCCGGGGGTCTCCGTTGTGGTATTTTAGGCTTCATAATGTGCCACACATTTTCAATGGGAGACAGGTCTGGACTACAGGCAGGCCAGTCTAGTACCCGCACTCTTTTACTATGAAGCCACATTGATGTAACACGTGGCTTGGCATTGTCTTGCTGAAATAAGCAGGGGCGTCCATGGTAACGTTGCTTGGATGGCAACATACGTTGCTCCAAAACCTGTATGTACCTTTCAGCATTAATGGTGCCTTCACAGATGTGTAAGTTACCCATGTCTTGGGCACTAATACACCCCCATACCATCACAGATGCTGCCTTTTACACTTTGCGCCTATAACAATCAGGATTGTTCTTTTCCTCTTTGGTCCGGAGGACACGACGTCCACAGTTTCCAAAAACAATTTGAAATGTGGACTCGTCAGACAACAGAACACTTTTCCACTTTGTATCAGTCCATCTTAGATGAGCTCAGGCCCAGCGAAGCCGACGGCATTTCTGGGTGTTGTTGATAAACCGTTTTCGCCTTGCATCGGAGAGTTTTAACTTACACTTACAGATGTAGTGACCAACTGCAGTTACTGACAGTGGCTTTCTGAAGTGTTCCTGAGCCCATGTGGTGATATCCTTTACACACTGATGTCGCTTGTTGATGCAGTATATCCTGAGGGATCGAAGGTCACGGGCTTAGCTGCTTACGTGCAGTGATTTCTCCAGATTCTCTGAACCCTTTGATGATATTACGGACCGTAGATGGTGAAATCCCTAAATTCTCTGCAAGAGCTGGTTGAGAAAGGTTTTTCTTAAACTGTTCTATAATTTGCTCACGCATTTGTTGACAAAGTGATGACCCTCGCCCCATCCTTGTTTGGGAATGACTGAGCATTTCATGGAATCTACTTTTATACCCAATCATGGCACCCACCTGTTCCCAATTTGCCTGTTCAACTGTGGGATGTTCCAAATAAGTGTTTGATGAGCATTCCTCAACTTTATCAGTATTTATTGCCACCTTTCCCAACTTCTTTGGCACGTTTTTCGTAATTCTAAAGTTAATGATTATTTGCAAAAAAAAAAAAAGTTTATCAGTTTCAACATCAAATATGTTGTCTTTGTAGCATATTCAACTTAATATGGGTTGAAAATGATTTGCAAATCATTGTATTCCGTTTATATTTACATCTAACAATTTCCCAACTCATATGGAAACGGGGTTTGTACATTTCCTGATTCCAGAACTCCTGCAGGAATTGCATGAATTCCAAGAGGGCACAAATTTTAGAGTAAGCTGTAACAAACGTGTGGTCTATCCACGAGGGTTGTACGGTATACCGGTATTAGTATAGTACCGCGATACTAACGAGTCATATTCGGTACTATACTATTTTTTAACGGCGCGTCGTCACGTCGCGACATTGCCGTTTTTACGGGCAGAGGAGCATGTTCGGCAGCGCACAATCACAGAGTACTTACAAGCAGACACAGTGTGTAGACAGAAAGGGAGAACGGACACATTTTGGCTTAAAAACTAAAGATAAAGGTGAAGTTGTAACACTGAAATGCCCTCAGCTAACGTCCAGCCGCAGTTTGCAGTGTTTTAGCTACTTCTAAATCACTAATTCTCACCTCCACGGCGACAAATAAAGTGAGTTTCTTACAAGTATCATCCCTGCAGGACGAGGGATAGCTAAACATACTTCACAACACACCGCCGCTCACCGGCGTCACAATATAAACACCATTAGTGGATCTACACCTGACATCCACTGTAATGATACCAAGTACAGGAGCGTATCTTGTCAATTTTTGTTGCCATCACAAAATATCTTTTCCTTTTTAAAAAATTTATTTATGTTTATAAACTCAGGAAATGCATCCCTGGACACATGATGATTTAAATTATGACCATTGTATGATCCTGTAACTACTTGGTATCGGATCGATACCCACATTTGTGGTATCAACCAAAACTAATGTAAAGTATCCAAACAACAGAAGAATAAATGATTATAGCATTTTAACAGAAGTGTAGATAGAATGTTTTAAAAGAGAAAAACAAAACAGATATTAACAGTAAATTAACAAGTAGATTAATAATTAATTTTCTACCACTTGTCCCTCATAATTTTGACAAAATAATAGATTGGAAAATGATATATTAGTGCATACGTCAGCAGCTAAATTAGGAGCCTTTGTTTGCTTACTTACTAATCAAAGAAAAGGTGTCTCATATGTTCACTATTTTATTTAAGGACACAATTGCAATAATAAACATATGTTTAATGTACCCTAAGATTTTTTGTTAAAATAAAGCCATTAATGCCATTTTTTGTGGTCTCCTTTATTTAGAAAAGTATTAAAATATCGAAATACATTTTGGTTCCAGTACCAAATAATTGGTATCGGGACAACCCTACTAAGCACAGTGCAAAGCCGCTTCTAAGATACTAATCCTCACCACCTTGGCGGAATATAAACACTGTTTCTTCCATGTAACATTATCACTGGAGGACTAAAGGACAAGGAATAGCTAAACTTGGGGATCCCTGGTTTAAAGGCCTACTGAAACCCACTACTACCGACCACGCAGTCTGATAGTTTATATATCAATGATGAAATCTTAACATTGCAACACATGCCAATACGGCCGGGTTAGCTTACTAAAGTGCAATTTTAAATTTTGCGCGAAATATCCTGCTGAAAACGTCTCGGTATGATGACGCCTGCGCGTGACGTCACAGATTGTAGAGGACATTTTGGGACAGCATGGTGGCCAGCTATTAAGTTGTCTGTTTTCATCGCAAAATTCCACAGTATTCTGGACATCTGTGTTGGTGAATCTTTTGCAATTTGTTCAATGAACAATGGAGACAGCAAAGAAGAAAGCTATAGGTGGGAAGCAGTGTATTGCGGCAGGTGTTGTGCCGGATAACGCACCCCCGCCGTAGAATGCACCCCCTGATTGTTGTGCCGGATAACACAGCCAGTGTTTCATGGTTTACATTCCCGAAAGATGACAGACAAGCTTTACCATTGGCCTGTGGAGAACTGGGACAACAGGGACTCTTACCAGGAGGACTTTGAGTTGGATACGCAGACGCGGTACCGTGAGTATGCATGCAGCTGCGGCTTCCAAACATTTGATCGCTTGCCCTCTACGTGCGTGCAGCTATGTGCATGTCACGTACGTAACTTTGGGGACTTTGGGGAAATATATGTGCTGTATGAACTTTGGGGAGGTGAACGGTACTTTAGGCAGTGGGATTGAGTGTGTTGTGCAGGTGTTTGAGTTGTATTGGCGGGTTATATGGACGGGAGGGGGGAGGTGTTTGTTATGCGGGATTAATTTGTGGCATATTAAATATAAGCCTGGTTGTGTTGTGGCTAATAGTGTATATATATGTCTTGTGTTTATTTACTGTTTTAGTCATTCCCAGCTGAATATCAGGTCCCACCCGCCTCTCACAGCATCTTCCCTATCTGAATCGCTCCCACTGCCCTCTAGTCCTTCACTCTCACTTTCCTCATCCACAAATCTTTCATCCTCGCTCAAATTAATGGGGAAATCGTCGCTTTCTTGGTCCGAATCGCTCTCGCTGCTGGTGGCCATGATTGTAAACAATGTGCAGATGTGAGGAGCTCCACAACCTGTGACGTCACGCGCATATCGTCTGCTACTTCCGGTACAGGCAAGGCTTTTTTTATCAGCGACCAAATGTTGCGAACTTTATCGTCGATGTTCTCTACTAAATCCTTTCAGCAAAAATATGGCAATATCGCAAAATGATCAAGTATGACACATAGAATAGACCTGCTATCCCCGTTTGAATAAGAAAATCGCATTTCAGTAGGCCTTTAAGCTGAACAGTTTTGTTTTGCATTTTGTTATTGAACTGTGCTCTTAGAATTTTGATTACAACAATTCAACATTACTTTGTGGAATATTGTCATGAATTGTGCACAGATTAACACTAAAAAGGAAGTGTGTGAATCTACAAATCAATATTTCCTGCAGGGCTTTCGACGTTGCTTCATGTCATACAACGTGACAATTGTTGGGTCTTTCTGAAAAGCCTTTATTTTTCCCGTTGAGAAAATGACAGTAAAATGGAGTGCTGGAGTGTGACTAATACGGGTTTATTTCTGGAAAACGTTTGTAGCATCTACTAAGTACGTAAGCAATTGCGAGTGGGAAAAAAAAAAAGCCACATTCCAATTTATCGCCGTGGTGGTTTTTGTCAAAATCCTCCATTTGTCTCTAATTGGACTTTGTGGTAGCCCTAAGGTGAGGAACATCAAGTGAGGGATGGGGCGCGGGTCATTGAAATGTAGACAAGCTTTCATCCACACACTGGAGAAATCAATGGCAGCGTAGCAGCTGGCAGCAGGACACTTTAAGCATGCTGCGCTCACCTCTTTGTGCTGCAATGGCTCATGGGAAATCCAGGAAGCCTGTCCTCTATAATGACTGTGGACTATGATGCATCTACAGTATTTGACACTGGTGGCTTTGTCCTGTTAGGAAAATGGCCCCGAGGGGACAAACGCCCATAAACTTGTTGATTCAATAGTGAACTAAAGGACAAACAATATCACCCAGGTATTTTTTATTATAGTGTTCTCAAAGGAAAATACTATAATAGAACTTGGACTAACTTAAAAATACCATATACACATATATATACATATACAGTACAGGCTAACAGTTTGGACACGCCTTCTCATTTCAATGTGTTTTCTCTATTTTCATGACTGTTTACATTGTGGATTGTCACTGAAGGCATCACAACTATGACACCTGTGAAGTGAAAACAATTTCAGGTGACTACCTCTTGAAGCTCATGGAGAGAATGCCAAGAGTGTGCAAAGCAGTAATCAGAGCAAAGGGTGGCTATTTTGAAGTAACTAGAATATAAAACATGTTTTCAGTTATTTCACCTTTTTTGTGTAAAGTACATAACTCCACATGTGTTCATTCATAGTTTTGATGCCTTCAGTGACAATCTACAATCCCCGTTTCCATATGAGTTGGGTAATTGTGTTAGATGTAAATATAAACGGAATACAAAGATTTGCAATTCATTTTCAACCCATATTCAGTTGAATATGCTACAAAGACAACATATTCGATGTTCAAACTGATAAACTTTTTTTTTTTTGCAAATAATCATTAACTTTAGCATTTGATGCTAGCAACACGTGACAAAGAAGTTGGGAAAGGTGGCAATAAATACTGATAAAGTTGAGGAATGCTCATCAAACACTTATTTGGAACATCGCACAGGTGAACGGGCACATTGGGAACAGGTGGGTGCCATGATTGGGTATAAAAGTAGATTCCATGAAATGCTCAGTCATTCACAAACAAGGATGGGGCGAGGGTCACCACTTTGTCAACAAATGCGTGAGCAAATTGTTGAACAGTTTCAGAAAAACCTTTCTCAACCAGCTATTGCAAGGAATTTAGGGATTTCACCATCTACGGTCCGTAATATCATCAAAGGGTTCAGAGAATCTGGAAAAATCACTGCACGTAAGCAGCTAAGCCTGTGACCTTCGATCCCTCAGGCTGTACTGCATCAACAAGCCACATCAGTGTGTAAAGGATATCACCACATGGGCTCAGGAACACTTCAGAAAGCCACTGTCAGTAACTACAGTTGATTGCTACATCTGTAAGTGCAAGGCGAAAACCGTTTATCAACAACACCCAGAAATGCTGTCGGCTTCGCTGGGCCTGAGCTCATCTAAGATGGACTGATACAAAGTGGAAAAGTGTTCTGTGGTCTGACGAGTCCACATTTCAAATTGTTTTTGGAAACTGTGGATGTCGTGTCCTCCGGACCAAAGAGGAAAAGAACCATCCGGATTGTTATAGGCGCAAAGTGTAAAAGGCAGCATCTGTGATGGTATGGGGGTGTATTAGTGCCCAAGACATGGGTAACTTACACATCTGTGAAGGCCCCATTAATGCTGAAAGGTACATACAGGTTTTGGAGCAACATATGTTGCCATCCAAGCAACATATCCATGGACGCCCCTGCTTATTTCAGCAAGACAATGCCAAGCCACGTGTTATATCAACGTGGCTTCATAGTAAAAGAGTGCGGGTACTAGACTGGCCTGCCTGTAGTCCAGACCTGTCTCCCATTGAAAATGTGTGGCGCATTATGAAGCCTAAAATACCACAACGGAGACCCTGGACTGTTGAACAACTTAAGATGTACATCAAGCAAGAATGGGAAAGAATTCCACCTGAGAAGCTTAAAAAATGTGTCTCCTCAGTTCCTAAACGTTTACTGAGTGTTGTTAAAAGGAAAGGCCATGTAACACAGTGGTGAACATGCCCTTTCCCAACTACTTTGGCACGTGTTGCAACCATGAAATTTAGTTAATTATTATTTGCAAAAAAATAAACATCAAATATCTTGTCTTTGTAGTGCATTCAATTGAACATGGGTTGAAAAAGATTTGCAAATCATTGTATTTCGTTTATATTTATATCTAACACCATTTCCCAACTCATATGGAAACAGGGTTTGTATGTATATATATATATATATATATATATATATATATATAAATAACCACAGTCGTGCTCAAAAGTTTACATACACTTGTAAAGAACATAATGTCATGGCTGTCTTGAGTTTCCAATAATTTCTACAACTCTTATTTTTTTGTGATAGAGTGATTGGAGCACATACTTGCTGGTCACAAAAATTATTCGTGAAGTTTGGTTCTTTTATGAATTTATTATGGGTCTACTGAAAATGTGACCAAATCTGCTGGGTCAAAAGTATACATATAGCAATGTTAATATTTGGTTACATTTCCCTTGGCAAGTTTCACTGCAATAAGGCACATTTGGTAGCCATCCACAAGCTTCTGGTTGATTTTTTGACCCCTCCTCTTGACAAAATTGGTGCATTTCAGCTAAATTTGGTGGTTTTCTGACATGGACTTGTTTCTTCAGCATTGTCCACACATTTAAGTCAGGACTTTGGGAAGGCCATTCTAAAACCTTCATTCTAGCCTGATTTAGCCATTCCTTTACCACTTTTGATGTGTGTTTGGGGTCATTGTCCTGTTGGAACACCCTACTGTGCCCAAGACCCAACCTCCGGGCTGATGATTTTAGGTTGTCCTGAAGAATTTGGAGGTAATCCTCCTTTTTCATTGTCCCATTTACTCTCTGTAAAGCACTAGTTCCATTGGCAGCAAAACGGATCCAGTGCATAATACTGCCACCACCATGCTTAACGGTAGGCATGGTGTTCCTGGGATTAAGAGCCTCACCTTTTCTCCTCCAAACATATTGCTGGATATTGTAATACAGCTCAATTTTTGTTTCATCTAACATCACATGGACAAAGATAAGACCTTCTGGAGGAAATTTCTGTTGTCAGAATTAACAAAAATTGAGCTGTATTACAATACCCAGCAATATGTTTGAAGGACAAAAGGTGAGGCTTTTAATTCCAGGAACACCATACCTACCGTCAAGCATGGTGGTGGTAGTATTATGTTCTGGGCCTGTTTTGCTGTATTTTTAAAGTTATTCCTCGTTCTACTATAGTATTGTACTTTAAGAATACTATAATATGCCCTAGTCTGTGGCAGATCATCCTCTCTCATATATGGTATTTGGTCACTCCAACAACGTAATGCAAAGAAGTCCACTTTTACTTTAAACATTATCCAATCAAATATGTGCTGTCAACATAACATTAACATGAAATTATGCTGATGTAAATAATGTTGCTTTCACATAAATAAAATTGATGTGAAACACTGACGGTATAATACCTTTGTCATGTCAGTCATGTGCCCCGCTCTACATCCAGAACACACGCTGTGCGTAGGGCTTTGCGATCAGTGGGGGGGGTCACGTTTTGTGTGAAGAAGCACATTGAAATGTAAATTATTGAACGACAAGGCCTTTCATATACAATGTTTACCCTAATTGTATTCTTGGCCACGTCATGCTCTGTCACTGATTAGAATATAAAAACACATTTCCCGCATACACTTGTGGTTGCTCAGTGGTGGGCGTCATTAGTACGTGCAAAACAGAATGTCTTGGGTTCGAATCCCGACAGTGGTAGAAATTTTGGTTTGGTTGTTCAACTTATGTTTTAATGATTTCAATACGCTAAACTTTAGCATATTAATAAAAAAAAAAAAGTGGACCGTTACAAAACCAAGCAGATTGTCAAAGATGCTAGATAATGTATTGCGTGGTAGTTCTACCTCAATGAAAGCTCTTGTTCCAATCAACTTTATTTGTTTAGCACATTTCAAAAAACAATACAAGTGCTGCACGGGAATTAAAACACATTGAGAATAAGGATACAACTAAGAAAAGTCAATTGTAAAAAAAAAAAAAATACATAAAATACAAAACCCCAAACCAGTGAAGTTGGCACGTTGTGTAATTTGTAAATATAAACAGAATACAATAATTTACAAATCCTTTTAAATTTATATTCAATTGAATAGACTACAAAGACAAGATATTTTAATGTTCGAAATGATAAACATAATGTTTTTTTGCAAATAATCATTAACTTAGAATTTAACGGCAGCAACACATTGCAAAAAAGTTGGCACAGGGCATTTTTACCACTGTGTTAAATGGCGTTTCCTTTTAATAACACTTAAATAATAGTATCTTGATTATAACAGGTGCATGTGTCCAAATGAGTCCGGTGCGTGAGTCCAAATGCATGACAGGTGAAACCAATGAGTAGTCATGGAATCAAAAACAATGGAGCGTAAACAGAAACTAAAAAGTGTCCAAAAACCAAACAGGACATAACTAAACAAAACCTGATCAACAGACATGACATAGTCAAAGTGTTCTCTTTTGTTGTATGAGTTCCTGCTCGACCTGAGTTACATTTTTTTTCTTGCCTTTCTAATAAAGGGACCTCTTTGTCCTTGGGACATGACTGATACATTAAAAATCTTAATGACGACCAACAAAGTTCGGTAGAATACCAACAACCTTCATTGGTACTCTTCTATTATATCTGCCAACAACCTGGTCCTGAATGTCAACAAGACCAAGGAGATCATTGTTGACTTCAGGAAGCACCAGTCCAGCCACGCTTCACTCTTCATCAACGGCACAGCGGTGGAGATAGTAGGCAGCACCAAGTTCCTGGGGTGCAGATAACTGACAATATAACCTGGTCCTTACACACTGGAGCTCTTGTAAAAAGAGCTCAGCAGCGCATGCACTTTTTGCGTCGGATGAAAAGAGCACAGCTCCCTCCCCCCATTCCCAGCACATTCTACAGAGGCACTATAGAGAGCCTGCTGACCAACAGCATCTCTGTCTGGACTGGAGCCTGCAATGCCTCAGACTGGAAGTCTCTCCAGAGAGTGGTAAGGACGGCGGAAAAGATCATCAGGACTCCTCTTCCTCCTATCCAGGAGAAAGCAAAAAGCCGCTGCCTGACCAGGGCTCAGAAAATCTGCAAAGACTCCTCCCACCCCCACCAAGGACTGTTTTCACTGCTGGACTCTAGAAAGAGGTTCCGCAGCCTCCGAAGCAGAACCTCCAGGTTCTGTAACAGCTTCTTCCCTCAGGCCGTAAGACTCTTGAACGCATCATAATTAAATTATCCCCTCAACTCCCCCCAAAATGGATTAACTCGCTGGAATAAAAAAGACAATATAACATACATCCAAAAACGTGGACGCATGTGAAAAAGTGCAATATATTTATCCGTACAGTAACCTATTTATTTATTTATATATATTTATTTCTTTTATATATATATATGTATGTATTATTTATATATATTTATTTATTTATATATGCACCGTATTGCTTTTTTATCCTGCACTACCATGAGCTTATGTAACGAAATTTCGTTCTTATCTGTGCTGTAAAATTCAGATTTGAATGACAATAAAAAGGAAGTCTAAGTCTATTACAGTGGCTTTCAAACTGAACTAAAGAGTATAGTGAGTTTTAATAGTCGACACCACACAGCATAAAAAATAAGATTATTTGGGGATTTTTTTTTTGCGACCCACTGGAGACCCACTTTTGGGTCACGAGCCACCAGTTGAGAATGACGTCTGTAATATATACAGTCGTGGTCAAAAATTTACATACACTCAATACAGCTAAATTTGTGTTTCATCTGACATCACATGGACAAGGATACGACCTTATGGAGGAAAGTTCTGTGGTCAGATGAAACAAAAATTGAGCTGTTTGGCCACAATACCCAGCAATATGTTTGGAGGAGAAAAGGTGAGGCCTTTAATTCCAGGAACACCATTCCTACCGTCAAGCATGATGGTGGTAGTATTATGTTCTGGGCCTGTTTTGCTGCCAATGGATCTGGTGCTTTAAATGAGACAATGAAAAAGGAGAATTTCCTCCAAATTCTTCAGGACAACCTAAAATCATCAGCAGAGGGTGGGTCTTGGGTGCAGTTGGGTGTTCCAACAGGACAATGACCCCAAACACACGTCAAAAGTGGTAAAGGAATGGTTAAATCAGGCTAGCATTAAGGTTTTAGAATGGTCTTCCCAAAGTCCTGACTTAAACATGTGGACAATGCTGAAGAAACAAGTCAATGTCAGAAAACTAACAAATTTAGCTGAACTGCACCAATTTTGTCAAGAGGAGTGGTCAAACATTCAAGCAGAAGCTTGCCAGAAGCTTGTGGATGGCTACCAAAAGCGCCTTATTGCAGTGAAACTTGCCAAAGGACATGAAACCAAATATTAACATTGCTGTATGTATACTTTTGACCCAGCAGATTTGCTCACATTTTCAGTAGACCCATAATAAATTCATAAATGTTTTTTTTTTGTGACAAACAAGTATGTGCTCCAATCACTCTATCTCAACAAAATAAGAGTTGTAGAAATTATTGGAAACTCAAGACAGCCATCACATTATGTTCTTTACAAGTGTATGTAAACTTTTGACCACGACTGTATAGTCAAGAAATGTGAGGAGCACACTCACGTTTATTGGTAAGTAAGCTGAGTGTTTTATAAATAAAACGCTACAGCTGCCTTTTATTTGTTTATGTGATGACAAAACTTTCTTGGGGGTGTCAGTGAAGCAGCATCTTCGTGGTTTCCAACCTGACTCATCCTGTTTCCCTTCTAATCGATCCCGTCTTTTTCTTGCACTGACAATTTCTTACACACATTCTTAGAAAGCCTTTATCCAACGGACTGGCATCACCGATCAACATTCAGTGGTTGTTTTAGTTCAGATGATCCCACGGGCCGGAGGCTTTGTTTTTGGCCCTCGGTTTGGCTCGTGTGTTGACGTCTCATTAGCGGGCTCTCCGTCTGTATCTTGGCAAAGCTCATGATCGTGTCAGAATAGCCGATGATTGTGACTCGCGCTGTGCGGAAAACTGCCAAGTTTTTTGTTGTTGTTGTTGTTGCTATCAATGAGGTTTACCCACTCATCATGACACATTTTAAAGGCCTACTGAAACCCACTACTACCGACCACGCAGTCTGATAGTTTATATATCATTGATGAAATCTTAACATTGCAAAACATGCTAATATGGCCGGGTTAGCTTACTAAAGTGCAATTTTAAATTTTGCGCAAAATATCCTGCTGAAAACGTCTAAGTATGATGGCGTCTGCACGTGACGTCACGGATTGTAGAGGACATTTTGGGACAGCATGGTGGCCAGCTATTAAGTCGTCTGTTTTCATCGCAAAATTCTACACTATTCTGGACATCTGTGTTGTTGAATATTTTGCAATTTGTTCAATGAACAATGGAGACAGCAAAGAAGAAAGCTGTAGGTGGGAAGCGGTGTATTGCGGCAGGTGTTGTGCCGGATAACACACCCCCGCCATAGAATCCACCCCCTGACTGTTGTGCCGGATAACACAGCCGGTATTTCATTGTTTACATTCCCGAAATATGACAGTCAAGCTTTACCATTGGCCTGTGGAGAACTGGGACAACAGAGACTCTTACCAGGAGGACTTTGAGTTGGATACGCAGACGCGGTACCGTGAGTACGCATGCAGCTGCGGCTTCCAAACATTTGATCGCTTGCCCGTACGTGCGTGCCGCTATGTGCATGTCACGTACATAACTTTGGGGACTTTGGGGAAATATATGTGCTGTATGAACTTTGGGGAGGTGAACGGTACTTTGGGCTGTGGGATTGATTGTGTTGTGCAGGTGTTTGAGTTGTATTGGCAGGTTATATGGACGGGAGGGGGGAGGTGTTTGTTATGCGGGATTAATTTGTGGCATATTAAATATAAGCCTGGTTGTGTTGTGGCTAATAGAGTATATATATGTCTTGTGTTTATTTACTGTTTTAGTCATTCCCAGCTGAATATCAGGTCCCACCCGCCTCTCACAGCATCTTCCCTATCTGAATCGCTCCCACTGCCCTCTAGTCCTTCACTCTCACTTTCCTCATCCACAAATCTTTCATCCTCGCTCAAATTAATGGGGAAATCGTCGCTTTCTCGGTCCGAATCGCTCTCGCTGCTGGTGGCCATGATTGTAAACAATGTGGGGATGTGAGGAGCTCCACAACCTGTGACGTCACGCGCATATCGTCTGCTACTTCCGGTAGGGGCAAGGCTTTTTTATCAGCGACCAAAAGTTGCGAACTTTATCGTCGATGTTCTCTACTAAATCCTTTCAGCAAAAATATGGCAATATCGCAAAATGATAAAGTATGACACATAGAATGGACCTGCTATCCCCGTTTAAATAAGAAAATCGCATTTCAGTAGGCCTTTAATTCGCTAAAAGGAGGTATCGGTAATGACAATGCTGTGATGGCACAGCATTGTCTTCAGTATGAACTCCTTTTGTCCCAGAGTCAGTGGTACATCAGCTGTACTGCATTCTCTGAAGAAAACGGCTTCGTTCGTCAAAGTCTCATTGGCAACTCTTATTTGAAGTTTTTTTTTTTTTTGCAACACAGCAAAGGCTGTAGTAGAAGATGGTCTGCAGTTGCTGTGATTTCCCCCGATACCTCCGTCGCTCCATTGCTTTTGGTACCGTATCTCATAGGGGGGGGGAAACCCTGCTAGTCAAAGTAAGTTCAGCCCTGCAGAGAACAGATATATGCGCACACAAACACACTGATATACTGTACCCCGGCCTTGTACAAGTTATCTCCACAGAAACAGAGTTGGAGTAAAGGTGAAGATACAGGCTTTTTTTTTTTTTTTTTTTTTTACACAGTTACCGCTGCAGTACAGACGGCGGACAGAGAGATTAAATCAGCGGCTTAACTTGTTCTCAATTAAAATGAGGAGCGCAGCAAGCTTTAACCTTCTCCTTCCTTTTTCCTGTCACAGCAGTACCTCACTAGGTTTTACCCCTACTTTTTCTAGGCTGCACACTTAGAGAGCGGTCATAATAGCAGTGTTCTTGATACACACACTTCTACAAGTATACTGAAGGAAATGCATTCTTTATCGCAGATAATTATTAAGGATGGAACGGTACTGTGGGTGTTTTGTAGAGCGCATTGAGTTTAGTGAGAACATTTCCAATTCATTAGATGTATAGGCTTCATGAGGAATCTTAGAGCAACACAACAGGGCTGAATTTGTCTTACTATTGTTTACACTTTTGTCTGCAGACGTTTGGAGGTACAACCCCCAAAACCAGTGAAGTCGGCACGTTGTGTAAATCGTAAATAAAAACAGAATACAATGATTTGCAAATCCTTTTCAACTTATATTCAATTGAATAGACTGCAAAGACAATATATTTAATGTTCGAACTGAGAATTTTTTTTTTTTTTTTGCAAATAACCATTAACTTAGAATTTAATGGCAGCTTACACATTGCAAAAAAAGCTGTCGCAGGGGCATTTTTACCACTGTGTTACATGGCCTTTCTTTTAAATAACACTCAGTAAACTTTTGGGAACTGAGGAGACACATTTTTGAAGCTTTTCAGGTGGAATTATTTCCCATTCTTGCTTGATGTACAGCTTAATTTGTTCAACAGTCCGGGGTCCCCATTGTGGTATTTTAGGCTTCATAATGCGCCACACATTTTCAATGGGAGACAGGTCTGGACTACAGGCGGGCCAGTGTAGTACCCGCAATCTTTTACTATGAAGCCACGCTGTTGTAACATGTGGCTTGACATTGTCTTGCTAAAATAAGCAGGGGCGTCCATGGTAACGTTGCTTGGATGGCAACATATGTTGCTCCAAAACCTGTATGTACCTTTCAGCATTAATGGCGCCTTCACAGATGTGTAAGTTACCCATGTCTTGGGCACTAATACACCCCCATACCATCACAGATGCTGGCTTTTCAACTTTGCGCCTATAACAATCCAGATGGTTCTTTCGCCTTTGTTCCGGAGGACACAACGTTCACAGTTTCCAAAAACAATTTGAAATGGCGACGGCGTGGCGAAGTTGGTAGAGTGGCCGTGCCAGCAATCGGAGGGTTGCTGGTTCCTGGGGTTCAATCCCCACCTTCTACCATCCTAGTCACGTCCGTTGTGTCCTTGGGCAAGACACTTTACCCCTTGCTCCCGCCATCAGTGTGTGAATGTGTGTGTGAATGGGTGAATGTGGAAATACTGTCAAAGCGCTTTGAGTACCTTGAAGGTAGAAAAGCGCTATACAAGTATAACCCATTTATCATTATTTATAAATGTGGACTTGTCATACCATAGAACACTTTTACACTTTGCATCGGTCCATATTAGATGAACTCTGGACATTCAATGTTGCGTGCAGTGATTTCTCCAGATTCTCTGAACCTTTTGATGATATTATGGACCATAGATGGTGAAATCCCTAAATTCCTTGCAATAGCTTGTTGAGAAATGTTGTTCTTAAACTGTTGGACGCATTTGTTCACAAAGTGGTGACCCTCGCCCCATCCTTGTTTGTGAATGACTGAGAATTTCATGGAAGCTGCTTGTATACCCAATCATGGCACCCACCTGTTCATAATTAGCCTGTTCACCTGTGGGATGTTCCAAATAAGTGTTTGATGAGCATTCCTCAACTTTCTCAGTCTTTTTTGCCACCTTTGCCAGCTTTTTTGAAACATGTTGCAGGCATCAAATTCCAATTGAGCTAAGATTTGGAAAAAAATAACGTTTTCCAGTTCGAACATTAAATATATTGTCTTTGCAGTCTATTCAATTGAATATAGGTTGAACAGGATTTGCAAATCATCCTATTCTGTTTTTATTTACCATTTACACAATGTGCCATCTTCACTGGTTTTGTGGTTTGCAGTATATAATATATACATATAATAGAATATAAATAGTGGACAATAGTAGGAGGAAAAGATGCACATATAATTATTTAGCACTCGCAATGTGATTTGTAAAGAGGAAATGTTCTGCGGGCGCTCTTATGCAGTCTTATTTAGCCTGTCTGGAATGTTTGTGCCGATCTGCAAAGACAGACAATTGAGAGGGAAAATTAATTTTTCCGTCTGTGCCTCAACATATTTGGACTGTGAGAAATACAATTATTTGACATTATGTCTATTCAGCAATATCATTTTATAATTGTATAGCTGCTGGATGACCTAAGGGGCTGATTAAAACAAATTCAATTGATTAATTTTGGTGTCTGCTGGCATTTATTTTTCAACCGTGTTAATCTTTTCATATAGGAGATGTGTAACATATCTCCTACATGCAATATGCATTTTCTTGCAAATGAATCATTTTGTATGAACCATCTCAACAACACAGTGCTTCCCAGAGCGCACCTTCAGTATATATATATATATATATATATATATATATATATATATATATATATATATATATATATATATGTATGTATGTATGTATGTATGTATGTATGTATGTATGTATGTATGTATGTATGTATGTATGTATATTATTTTTTACTCTTTATTGTGTGTGTGTACCCCATCCCCCCTTTTTCCTTCTTTCGTTTTCTTTTTTTCTTACAATGCCATTCTATTTTCTAATTCATGTTTTTGTAGAAGTTGACTCAGGTACTGACTCAGGTACTCGGGTACTGTTCCGTTCCTTTACAAATGGCAATAAACATATATTCTATCTATTCTATTGCTTGTTTTGACCTATTAGCGTCTTTTCGTATCGTTGTGGCCATTTCCGAGTCCTAAACGTTTGTCAAAGTGTACCAACTTGTCGGAATACGTCCTCTGACTTCTTCTGTCCAGGTGACATGCATGATTTATGATCTACGATAAACTTCCAGGGAGCAAAGGAAGCGAGGAAACCCCTTCGCCAGTCGATCTTGTTGACATTGTACACAAGCTTGTGGTCACAGCGCCGCTATAAATAGTTTGTCTGCGTTAGCGCTTATAATAACAATATCACAAAATGTAAAAGGAATATTGTTGGCTGTTTTTGAATGGTTAATTATTGGATTTCATGAGCAAAAAAGAGGACCTCCCATTGACTCTGTAAAATTACTTTTATTTACTGGTCTTCAGGCCAGGGTCTTCTAAAGATCCCAAAAACTCGTTTTAAAACCCATGGAGACCTGGCATTCCAGGCCAGAGCTCGCAGACTCCGGAACAATTTGCACCTATCCCTCCGTGATCTTGACTGTGCTGAAATTTTTAAGAAACCTTTGAAAACTTCTCTTTTTAGTAAAGCTTTTAGTTAATCCACCTATTAACAATCCATTTTTAATCCACTTTGTATCCTTTTTATGATGTTGCCCCTGTTGTTCTAATTGGATTGTTGTTTTATTTCACCTATTTTTGGACAGGGCTTTGTGATTTGATCTGTGAAAAGCGCTTTGTAAATAAAATGTACTTACTTACTTACAAGTTTGTGTCAGAATAATTGTATCTAAGTTATCACAAAACTTTGTGTTTCAATGAGTTCCCGGCGAGCAGACAAAAGCTGTCTTTGATCTTACCAATCAAAAGTCTTGTAAAACTCCACTGTGTAGGATGGGAAGCGACATGAAGGTCTTGGTTTCTTTGATGTATTGTAATCAACAGGAAGATTTTGTCTTGACCCGAGATCTACAAAGCAAAGAGGAAGCAGGACCTGACCTTCCCTCATGGCACCTTTTCTTTGAACTGTTTTGTAACGAAAGGCGACGGCTGTTTACGACCCCCTCTTCCTTTAGAAACAGCTGTTGCCATGTAATCAGGGAAAGTCCAAATAAAAGAGCAGGCGTACAATATTTCGCCAGAGCGTGGTGGAAGACTGTACAAAGAGTACAGCCCAGACGTTTCTCCTCAATGAGCTAAATTGAATTCTGTCTCTGTTCAATTCCTTGCTTCTTTGTCTGTTTAATAGATGTCATCAGTGTTTGAACCTGACAGTTAGAATGCATAAAAAAACATCCATCCATCGTCATGTCTTCCATAATGATTGTGAACGATTCCCCAAAAAGTGCAATTCCCCTTTAAATGGTAACAACTTCTACATCCAATAAATATAATCAGCAGTGAATGATTCTGCTTTCCGACACCCTGGACTTGATATCGAAGCAAGGAAAGGCAGTGACACTGCCCGTGATCCGGGTGAGCTCCCGCACAGAGATGTAGAAGCGTAGCTGGGAGAAGCAAAGAAAAGCGTAGTGCGTGGGTGGCACCCACACAGCTCATCCGCGGCTCAGCTCGCGCTTAAGCGGCCCGGCTTTGTAGCTACAGCAGCGCTACGGCCAGTTTGTCTGAAATCTCCAAGGAAGGGACACATCAAAGCCAGGGCACGGGGGCCACCGTTCAGCTTCCACACTTGCACAGGAAGAGGCAGCACATGTACAGTCATGCGAGCAAACACAAAAGAACCGCTCAACACCCGCACTCCTTTGGCTTCTATCGATCGTTTCTATATTGCTCTTGTTCTCCACCGGTCTCCACAATAAAAATCCGGCCTTTACTTTCACTACATTTAATAGCGGGGGAAATGTGCAAGCCTGCAGCCAATTGCTGTGCAGAATAAGCAGAAAACGCAGTAAGACAAACGCAGTGAGAATGTACTTTAGCTTTATGTATGTCGTTGCTTCCATGGTTGGGCTTGTCTTCATTTGTCCTTAATTACCCTCAGGGGATCCCCATCCTCATGTGTGACAACACTGAAAATAGACAGAATTGAACCTTCGACATCTACAATTTCAAACCTTAGCTACCCTGTAATGCAACAATTATATTTTAATGATGATAAAACGGTAAAAATGCATCCTTATAGGCTGTTTATGAGATCCAAACATGAGAAAAATATATACCGTATTTTTCAGAGTATAAGTCGCACCTGCCGAAAATGCACAATAAAGAAGGAAAAACACATATATAAGTCGCACTAGAGTATAAGTCGCATTTTGGGGGAAATTTATTTGATAAAACCCAACACCAAGAATAGACATTTGAAAGGCAATTTAAAATAAATAAAGTATAGTGAACAACAGGCTGAATAAGTGTACGTTATATGAGGCATAAATAACCAACTGAGAATGTGCCTGGTATGTTAACGTAACATATTATGGTAAGAGTCATTCAAATAACTATAACATATAGAACATGCTATATGTTTACCAAACAATCTGTCACTCCTAATCGCTAAATCCCATGAAATCTTATACGTCTAGTCTCTTACGTGAATGAGCTAAATAATATTATTTGATATTTTACGGTAATATGTTAATAATTTCACACATAAGTCGCTCCTGAGTATAAGTCGCACCCCCGGCCAAACGTTGAAAAAAACTGCGACTTATAGTCCGAAAAATACGGTACTTTACTTGTGGAGGACCCCTCCACATGTACACGATCACCACTTCATGAAGTAAAACTTGTTAAAAAAATAAAAGAATATTGCCTCACACTAGTGTTGTCCCGAAACCATTATTGTTGGTACTTTTCTAATTAAAGGGCACCACAAAAATGGCATTATTGGCTTTATTTTAACAAAAAATCTTAGGGTACATTAAACATATGTTTCTTATTGCAAAATTGTCCTTAAATAAAATAGTGAACATACAAGACAACTTGTATTTTTGTAGTAAGTAAACAAACAAAGACTCCTAATTTAGCTGCTGACATATGCAGTAACATATTGTGTCATTTTACATTCTAGTATTTTGTCAACATTATTAAGGACAAGTGGTAGAAAATGAATTATTAATCTACTTGTTCATTTGCTGTTAATATCTGCTTACTTTCTCTTTTAACATGTTCTATCTACACTTCTGTTAAAATGTAATAATCACTTATTCTTCTCTTGTTTGATACTTTACATTAGTTTTGGATGATACCACAAATTTGGGTATCATTCCGATGCCAAGTAGTTACAGGATCATACATTGGTCATATTCAAATTCCTCATGTGTGCAGGGACATATTTCCTGAGTTTAAAAACATAATATAAATAAAAAAGAAAAAACGAAAGAAGATTTTGTGATGCTAAAAAATATCAATGTAATCATAGTAGTATCGACTTGATACGCTCCTGTACTTGGTATCATTACAGTGTAGATCCAACAATGGCGTTTGTTTATATTGTAGTGTCCCGTAAGAATCGGTGCTGCAAGGAATTCTGGGAATTTGTTCTGTAGTGTTTGTTATATTCTCACAAAATGTGTTTGTCATTGTTGTTTAGTGTGGTTTCACTATATGGCACAGGTTTATGACAGTGTTGGCGTTGTTCATACGGCCACCCTTAGTGTGACATGTATGGCTCTTGACTAAGTGTAAACTTCATTCACATGTGTGTAGAGTGTTCAAAGTAAAGATAATTGTCTTTATGGTGAACAATTGAACATGATGAAATATCGTTTTGACTTTGTCGTCCTACAGGGATGATATTTGAAATAAATGTAGCTGAAATGTCTTTATGGAGACAAAGATTGGTGGTCTTGAAGTAGTTACAGCATTGATGACTACGGACAAACAGCTAGCCATGTCTCAAAGCATCTCTTCCTGAGGGCGTTTCAGTGATATCAGTCCACCTTTATCTTAATTGACTAGGTCAAAATGAATTGTTCTCCCATTTCCGTCTACACACTGTGTCTGTTTGTAAGTACTCTGTGATTGCGCACTGCCCAACATGCTCGTCTGCATGACACTACGTGACGACGGGTGGGGGGCTGGTACTTTTTAGAGGCAGTATAGTACTGTACATGATTCATTAGTATCCCAGTACTATACCGTACAACCCTACTTCACACAATGGATCATCGTTTCTTAACCATAGGGCTCAGTTGTGAAACACTTTTCCACTACTTGCAGAAGTAAGGATAATATTAAAGAAACAGAAGAAGTCTGGCGCTAAAGTCATAGAGAAATTTCTTAAGCGCAAAACATATGACTAAAGTGGTGAAGCTGTACTTTCATTTGCACCTTATTTTTATTGACAGCATATATATTGTAATTATTATTATTTATTATTAATTTACCTATAATTTATTTATTCTGGCACTACATAATTTTATGTCAATGTATTTTTCATTAGTTTTTATGAGTCCCCTCCTTTGCAGTATATTTGATTAGTATTTCTTTTTTTAATCAGCCTGACTTAAGCCTTGATTATAATCTTTGTGATTTACACATGCTTAGATGTAGACATACTTATAGAATATGAAGTGGAAACGTTGAGCCACGTGGTCAAAAAGGTTAAGAACCCCTGCACGAGACTTTGCTGCACATCTTAAAATACGGAGCATAATGTGTCATGCAGGACTTGATGCTGCCTAGTTAGATGCACCTGATTTACATATAGGACCTCCACTACAAGCTTCACTACACATCTTAAAATACAAAACCCAAAACCAGTGAAGTTGGCACATTGTGTACATTTGCAAATCTTTTTCAACCTATATTCAATCGAATAGACTGCACATACAAAATACTTAACGTTCGAACTGACAACCTATGTTATTTTTTGCAAATGTTAGCTCATTTGGAATTTGATGCCTGCAACATGTTTAAAAAAAGCTGGCACAAGTGGCGAAAAAGACTGAGAAAGTTGAGGAATGCTCATCAAACACTTATTTGGAACATCCCACAGGTGAACAGGCTAATTGGGAACAGGTGGGTGCCATGATTGGGTATAAAAGCAGCTTCCATGAAATGCTCTGTCATTCACAAACAAGGATGGGGCGAGGGTCACCACTTTGTCAACAAATGTGTGAGCAAATTGTCCAACACTTTAAGAACAACATTTCTCAAATGGCTATTCGAGGAATTTAGGGATTTCACCATCTACGGTCAGTAATTTCATCAAAAGGTTCAGAGAACCTGGAGAAATCACTGCACGTTAGAGGCAATCCTTCAGGCGGTACTGCATCAAAAAGCGACATCAGTGTGTAAAGGATATCACCACGTGGGCTCAGGAACACTTCAGAAAACCACTGTCAGTAAGTAACCACAGTCCGTCGATAGATCTGTAAGTGCAAGTTAAAACTCTACTATGCAAAGGAAAAGAGCCATCCGGAGTAAGTATAAAATATGTTTTAGTACTGTAAAACTTACAAACGTTGCTTTGACTGATGAATGAATAATCCATACAAGTCGAAACGCTATGCACTGCTGGAAGACGAACGGCACTCCGGTTGAGGGAAAAAAAATATTAAAAAAAATACTCGTAAATTGAAGGACACCTGCAGTATGCAAAATTGTATATATAGCATAAAGAATAATATACGTTCTAGGTCGGGGGTTGGCAACGCGTGGCTTTTGAGCCACAAGCGGCTCTTTAGCGCCGCCCTAGTGGCTCCTTGGAGCTTTTTCAATAATGTATGAAAATGGAAAAAGATGAGGAAAATATTTATTTTTTGTTTTAATATGGTTTCTGTAGGAAAAAAAACCATGACACAAACCTTCCTAATTGTTAGAAATCCCACTGTTTACATTAAATATGCTTCACTGATGAGAGTATTTGGCGCGCGCCTTTTTGCACTGATTTCGGAAGTCCTTGAACGCACCGTAGTTTGTTTACAAATACAACTTTCCTTGATGCTGCCACAGAAAAACGCGTTTAATGCCACTCCTTCTTTGTCTCATTTTGTCCACCAAATGTTTTATGCTGTGCGTGAATCCACAAAGGTGAGCTTTGTTGATGTTACTGACCTGTGTAGAGTGCTAACCAGACATATTTGGTCAGATCATGACTGCAAGCTAATCGATGCTAACGTGCTATTTATGCTAGCTGTATGTACATAATGCATCATTATGCCTCATATTTTAGGTATATTTGAGGTCATTTTAGTTGTAGTTTCAGTTTCCTTCAGCTTAAACACACGCGTATTTACCTTTGGCCATTCTAAGCCAGTCATTTCCAGGAGTTATCACACCCTCTGAAAAGCCTGCACTTCAGTAATGTTTTCCAATGTTGTAAAAATGTGTAGAATAAAGATTACATTTCAACATTTCTGTCAACAAATATTTGCATCAGCCTGCGACACATAGTTATTTTGATAGTAGGCTATTTATTATAGCTAATATAGACACTTACATCATGTGTTGCCTTCATTATAGCACTTATATAAGGATTTAAATTTTTTGCGGCTCCAGACAGATTTTTATGTTTTTATTTTTGGTCCAATATGGCTCTTTCAACATTTTGGGTTGCCGACCCCTGTTCTAGGTGTCTTGTATGATTGTTTTTTTTAATTTTTTTTTATTAATTTTTTTTTTATTATGGCTGTTATCGGAGGAAAAATCCATAAATTAGCAGCACCATTTTAGAAGCCGCAGGGTTCAAGTGTAAGGAAAAAAGTAGCAGTTTATAGTCTGTAATTTACGGTATTTGCCAGGTGCCTGGTGTATATCGTTATCGCAATAGGATGCAATATATATTGCAATGTATATTTTAGACCATATCGCCCATCCCTAACAATACATGTAAAAACTAGGTAAGGTGCACAAAAACGCTTCAACAAAAAAGGTCTTCTGTTCCCTCCAACATTTTATCGCAGACCTGGGCAAATTAGCCCAGGTCTGCGGTCACATGTGACCCGGAGGCCACATGTGACCCAATTTTCAATCTGCTCCGCCGGACATTCCCAAATCATTTTTTTTAGATCTTTAAGATGTAAAGTGTAGCTGCCATTATGATGTGCAGTGATGTTTTCAAATTACCGTAAGTCATGAACTATACTAAGTATTTCAATGGCTGGAATCTGCGCTTTTGCTTTATATACTAGTTACTATGGTAATCTAATTAGTTACTATGGTCATCTAATTAGTTACTATGGTCATCTAAGTCACAGCAGCTCAGACAAGGCACAAAGCAGTGTGGGTGGGGAGCGTTTCCACAGAGTGGTTCCAGAGCTTGAAATGTGGGTGTCAGGGACAGACGCGGAAGGAGATTTTCACAACAAAGTTCTAAAGCTTAGTGATGTATCAGATGGTAGGTGTTTTTTTGTTTTTTTTACCCTTCGCGTTCATATTTCGCTGTTTGTTGCATTTTTGTTGCATTTTGCTTGATTGTAAAATGTGTGGATGGAGAGGGGGTGTGATGTTTATATGTTGTCAATATTCAGTGTTTTATCCTTCATAGTTAATATTGTAAATCACACATTCTTTATTTTCATGTACATTCTTGGTGTCTCATTCAGTAAAAAAATGTTTTTTAAGGTGGTCTGTTGCATGCGGCCCGTTTAGCTTGTCAATCTGGCCCGCCGGGCATTCCCAAATGTTTTTTTTAGATCTTCAAAATAGAAACCGTAGCTGCCATTATGATGTGCAGTGATGTTGTCAAATTAACATAAGTCTTGAATTATACAAAATATTTCAGTGGTTGGAATCTGCGCTTTTGCATGATATACTAGTTACTATGGTAATCTAATTAGTTACTATGGTAATCTAAGTCACAGCAGCTCTGACGAGGCACCAAGCAGTGTGGGTGGGGAGAAAATGTTCTAAAGCTAAGTGATATATCAGATAGTAGGTGTTTTGTTTACCCTTTGGGTTCATATTTTGCTGTTTGTTGCATTTTTGTTGCGTTTTGCTTGATTGTAAAATATGTGGATGGAGAGGGGGTGTGACGTTCATATGTTCAGTGTTTTATCATTCATAGTTAATATTGTCTGTGATGAGGTGGCGACTTGTCCAGGGTGTACCCCACCTTCCGCCCGATTGTAGCTGAGATAGGCTCCAGCGCCCCCCGCGACCCCGAAGGGAATAAGCGGTAGAAAATGAATGGATGGATGGATGGATAGTTAATATTGTAAATCACACATTCTTTATTTCCATGTACATTCTGGGTGTCTCATTCAGTAAAACAATGTTTTTTTAAAGTGGTCTGTCGCATGCGGCCCGTTTCGCTTGTCAATCTGGCCCCCCGGGCATTCCCAAATGTCTTTTTTAGATCTTCAAAATAGAATATGTAGCTGCCATTATGATGTGCAGTGATGTTGTCAAATTAACGTAAATCTTGAATTATACAAAATATTTCAATGGTTGGAATCTGCGCTTTTGCATGATGTACTAGTTACTATGGTAATCAAATTAGTTACCGTATTTTTCGGACTATTAGTCGCAGTTTTTTTCATAGTTTGGCCGGGCTCCAGTGCGACTTATGTATGTTTTTTTCCTTTTTTATTATGCATTTTCGGCAGGTGCAACTTATACTCCGGTGCGACTTATACTCCGAAAAATACGGTACTATGGTAATCTAAGTCACAGCAGCTCAGACGAGGCACCAAGCAGTGTGGGTGGGGAGACTAAGTTCTAAAGCTTAGTGATATATCAGATTGTAGGTGTTTTGTTTACCCTTTGGGTTCATATTTTGCTGTTTGTTGCATTTTTGTTGCGTTTTGCTTGATTGTAAAATATGTGGATGGAGAGGAGGTGTGATGTTTATATGTTGTCAATATTCAGTGTTTTATCTGTTATAGTTAATATTGTACATTCTGGGTGTCTCATTAAGTTAAAAAAAATGTAATTCCATTGTTTTTTAAGGCGGTCTGTCATAACGTTTTTAACCTTCAATCAGACATTATTGTAAGGTTTTGTATTAGTGTTCCTAAAAATAGATATACCGGCCCCCAGACACATTTTGTTTCTCTAAATGTGGACCCCCCGAGTCAAAATAATTGTCCAGGCCTGTTTTACCGGCTTTTTCTCGCAAACTCCTAAATTTCCCGTCTGTGTGAGTAAGACTGTTGTCTGTCAAACTGTATTAGTCCTGTGATTGACCGGTGATATGTTTAAGTTGTACTACCACTCAGCTGGGATAGGCTCCAGCAATCTGTGACCATGAAGAGGATAATTGGTTCGGAGAATGAACGAATAAGACGTCTCTGAGGTCTTTTTCCTGAGCATGATGTTTGTATAAGCGTAGACAAGACTGACACAAATAAGACTGATGCAAATAAGTCTGATGTAGATTCTTACAGACGTTTATTCTGCCTTTGGTCATCCTTATTTTCATGGAGGGCTGCTTGACATTCTGTCATTTGTTGTGAAATGTGTTGGCGTGTATTTGTCGGTGCAGACAGTAATGTTTGCTGTCAACTTTGGCTTTTCCCCTTCGTTTTCCTCAAACCTCATCAGTCAGCTCACGTTTTGCTCCCTAATTCTTTTTTTCGCCAGCGAGAGAATCTTCACAGAGCCCCGGCTAACTCGCTAAGCAAGCGCCGCGTTTGTTCGACTGCAGGTCTTGTTAATCAGGCCCTGGGGGTGTCCGCCGCGCGCATAATCAAGTCACAGCCTGACGTATCTCGCGGCTTTTAATGGCACCCGCCGCTCCAATTGTCGGCCGCACAAATCAAACGCAGTAAACGACAGCCACTAAGGTTAAGTGATATGTTTTGCGTTGCGTCATTTTCATGTTTAAATGATGATTTGTTGCACTGCAGATATTTATGAAGACATTTTTTTTTTATTGTTGTGTGTATCAATGTGCCGCACTAAATGCAATAAATTTATAGCGCTGCAAAAATCAAGAAGTATTTACTGTACAGATGAATCCAATGGGATTCTTATGAATTTGTATTAAAATAAAACATAAGAAAGCAATTATGTGTTTTAATCTTACATACTGAGAGGTATATGGCAAACTGAAGTACAAAGGGGTATTGTTTTTTGTTGTGTTTATGGCCATTAATCTTTTATTTTGCATTTACTTTAATGTATTCTATTTTCATTCATGAATTATATTGTATGCGTATTTTCAATTATTCATAATTTTTATGTTACAGTATTTTTTGGACTATAACATCCTTTCATTTTCTCAAAAGTCGACGTTGCGCCTTATAACCCGGTGCGCCTAATGTACAGAATAATTCTGGTTGTGCTTACCAACCTCAAAGCTATTTATTTTGGTATGTGGTGAATTGATAAGTGTGACCAGTAGATGGCAGTCACACATAAGAGATACGTGTAGACTGTAATATGATGGCAGTCAAACATAAGGGTTATGTGTAGACTGCAATATGACTCAAGTAAACAACACCAAAATCGTATATGTTCCATTGAAAAAATAGGACATTACACACGGCGCTAAAAAAATCTGTCAAAATGTTTTAGTACGACTTTGGTAAGCTATGAAGCCACACCGCTTGATGGATTGTACTGTGCTTCAACATAGGAGTATTATTATGGTGTGTGTATAAGGTAAGACATATTATCTGCCGTTTTGTTTCGAAATATAATGCAAAAGAGACTTTTCTTACCTTCTGGTACCTGCTGATCTGTATTTGGGATCTGCATAAGTCCTGAAATTTGCACGCGTCCGCTTTTGTAATGGATAAGCTTCTACTTCGTCTCTATCTTTTTGTTGTGGGACATTCATCCTCCGCTGTTGCCATTTCTAATATAAAGTAGTGTAAAGTTCTTACTTATATCTGTCAGTAAATTCACCATGAAAGCGCTAAAACATACCGGTGTAGTGAGTTTACATTATTCACCCAAGGAACTTTAGTTATTAGAGAGTTACGGTTGTACGTTTTTTCACGGGACACATTTCCGGCGTTGTTGTTTCCGGAGGAGGAGATGCTGCTCCGTTATTGATTGAAGTAAAGTCTGAATGTTATTAAAACTTCTTTTGACACTTCTTCCACTCCCGTCCTTGCACGCTACACCGCTACAACAAAGATGACGGGGAGAAGACGCTGTCGAAGGTGAGCCACGTAAATAAGACCGCCCACAAAACGGCGCATCCTGAAGCGACTGTCAATAAGCGGCTTGAAGATGATCTGTAAAACATCATCTATGCAACATTTTGACCAAAGAACCACCATTACATGTTATGTAGACCACAAGGAAGTGTTTTACATTTAGAAAAAAATAATTTTTGGGTGCAATGATAGATGAGAAAATGAATTGGAAATCTCATGTAAAAAAATATACAACACAAAGTAGCAAGAAACACGTCAATAATGAATAAGCTAAACATATTCTAGACCAAAAAACACTCCATATTCTCTACTGCTCACTAGTGTTACCATATCTGAGTTATCGTGTAGAAATATGGGGAAATAACTACAAATGTGCGCTTCATCCACTAACTGTGTGACAAAAAAATCAATTAGAATAATACATAATGTTGGATATAGAGAACATACGAACCCTTTATTTATTAAATCCCAATTATTGAAATTCAACGATTTTGTGCATTTACAAACAGCTAAAATTATGTATAAAGCAAACTACTTTGTATAACCTGCTACTCAAGAATGTACAACAATCCTTCTCAACAAAAGAGGAGAAATATAACCTTAGAGGGAAATCTAATTTAAAACGTTTGCAAGCTCGTACAACACTTAAAACCTTTAGCAGGCCGAGTCATACCAAAGACTATAAAAATGGGACCCATTACCTCCCTGCTTGGCACTCAGCATCAAGGGTTGGAATTTGGGGTTAAATCACCAAAAATGATTCCCGGGTCAAATGCAGAGAATAATTTCCCCACACCTAGTGTGTTTGTGACAATCATCGGTACTTTAACTTTACTATCTGTATGCGGAATTAAATTATGGAATGGAATAAATGGTAAAATTGGCCCTAGTGTGTGAATGTGAGTGTGAATGTTGTCTGTCTATCTGTGTTGGCCCTGTGATGCGGTGGCGACTTGTCCAGGGTGTACCCCGCCTTCCGCCCGATTGTAGCTGAGATAGGTTCCAGCGCCCCCCGCGACCCCGAAGGTAATAAGCGGTAGAAAATGGATGGATGGATGGATGGATGGATAAATGGTAAATGGGTTGTACTTGTATAGCGCTTTTCTACCTTTTTAAGGAACTCAAAGCGCTTTGACACTATTTCCACATTCATCCATTCACACACACATTCACACACTGATGGCGGGAGCTGCCATGCAAGGCGCTAACCAGCAGCCATCAGGAGCAAGGGTGAAGTGTATTACTCAAGGACACAACGGACGTGACTAGGATGGTAGAAGGTGGGGATTGAACCAGTAACCCTCAGGTTGCTGGCACGGCCACTCTCCCAACTTCGCCACGCCGTCCCCCACTGGATTAACTAATGAAATCAAACAAAGCAGCAATATGATTCAGTTCAAGAGACCGTTCAAACTACAAGTGTTCACAAAGTACACAGAACAAGAATTATGATGAACATCTCAACCCTTTTTTCCCCCTTTTTTTTATTGAGACAAAGATTATTTATGTATTTAATATTTGTTTGCTTACTATGGTATATTATTTATTTATTATGTATTTGTTCACTGTTCTGTTACAGAGAACAAGGACATTGGATAAAATTGCTATAGTATGAAAAGGGGTAGGATTAAATAAGCTCTGCTTCTTCCTACTCCTTTTCGGGCGTGCTGTAATGAAACAACTGGAAATGTGTGATGGATTACATTGTATCGTGTGCATGTTCCAAATAAACTGAAACTGAACTGAACTGGATCTGCCAACATGTTTACAGTAGTCCAAGTTTCTCTATACAACGGGAGAATTCTAGAGTTTCTATGAATTTTCTGCAAAAAAAAAAGCAAAAATCATCATGTCCCTCACTTGTTTATTCCATTTCTGGAAGAAACTGGGCAGTCGTGAAGTTATGGGTTTTAATGACATGATCCAAGAAAAATCCCCTTCGTTGACAGAATGCCACCTATGACATGCTCGATAAACTTGTCCCATTTAAAAATATATTTTTAAAAGAAAAATAATAATAAAAATACAGGCTTCGCCACACCTCTTAAAATAAATCTGGAGTTCTGCCACATATACAGTTGAGCTATAGACATGGGTGGTGTAAGTAGATCTTGTTTTTCTTTTTCAGCAAATAGGCTCACTTAGCATGACTTTGCTGTTAAAAAGTGACTGTGGTATTCGCACTGTAGCCTGCAGTCAGCACTTTTTGAACTCATGACAACAGTTTTGTCTGAGAAAAAAAAACTGTTGTAAAACACCACAAAAAACAAGACTCTTACTCTGTTGCTGGTTGAAAAGAACTCTAATGTATTTTTTACAACATCACATTTCCGTTTGATGAGAATTTGGTCTGAAATGACATTTTAGTAGTTGAGATTCCCCCCCGGCGACGCCGAGAGGGACAAGCGGTAGAAAAAGGATGGATGGATAGTTGAGATTCCACTGGGTGTTGTGTTAGCACCACTTGTACTTCTTCACTGGTATGTACAGTATCTAAAGTTAAAGTAAAGCATACTTGCCAATCCTCCCGGATTTTCCGGGAGACTCCCAAAATTCAGCGCCTCTCCCGAAAACCTCCCGGGACAAATTTTCTCCCGAAAATCTCCCGAAATTCAGGCGGACCTGAGTGACGTGTCGACAGCCTGTTTTTACGTCCGCTTTCCCACAATATAAACAGTGTGCCTGCCCAACCACGTTATAACTGTAGAATGATAGAGGGCGAGTTATTGGTTTCTTATGTGGGTTTATTGTTAGGCAGTTTCATTAACGTCCTCCCAGCGCGGCAACAACACACAACTACAGCAGTCATGTTTTCGTCTACCGTAAAGCAGTTTGTCTGCCGTAAACAGCAATGTTGTGACACTCTTAAACAGGAAAATACTGCCATCTACTGTACATGCATATGTGACATTAACATCTACGGCTTTTAGAGAGTGCAGTGCACAACTGCGCACACAACAAGGAGACGAAGCAGAATGCATCATCAGAGAGGGTGTTCAGCATGGTTAGAAAAATAGTGACAGAGAATAGAACAAGGATGGGCAATTCAACCCTAAACTCAACAATGAGTAGATGAGTGTTATGTGTGTGTATATGTGTAAATAAATGAACACTGAAATTCAAGTATTTCTCTTATATATATATATATATATATATATATATATATATATATATATATTGCTAGAATTCACTGAAAGTCAAGTATTTCTTATATGTATATATATGAAATACTTGACTTGGTGAATTCTAGCTGTAAATATACTCCTCCCCTCTTAACCAACCAAGCCCCCCAACCACGCCCCTGCCCCAGGAGTGTCAGTCGGTTTTGTTGTTATTATATCAGCTTCATCAACACTACAGTAAATGATTTTGCCTCATAGTTCAGTACTTACCTAAGTATCTGCCCAGTATTCACACGATATGCAAGCTGAAGAGTTAGCATGAGCAGTTGCTTAGCAACAACTTTCGTTCCCAGTAGTTTGCCTCACAAAAACTATGTAATTATTTTGATGATTATATGCACGGTAAAAAAAAATACATGACATTGATGCACTGAATGTAGGTGGCGTATGCCTTCTTCAGTGGACAATAGAAGCATTAATTTCATGTTATAATCCAAATAGGTTTGAATATCCTGTGGCCAGTGACATAGTGAGGCGCCATCTGCTACGGCGTTCCATCCCTCTTGCAAAACAAAACAAAAAAATGTTGTTCGGAGTGAATAGGAGGCTGCAGGCCAGTCATAAGTTGAGGACGTTGTAGTCTTAACACGCTCGTTGGCGGCAGGTGGGGAATGCCAACGAGAGGCTCAAGGGAGCATCTAGCAAAGGCAAGCAATGAAAGGACGGACAGGAAAAGATTATTGCGGATTTGAGGACAGGATGAGGTTGCATGAGAGGGACGTCCAAGAAAGACGACCGAAGAGATGGAAGTGTTTGCACTTTGATATTCTAAGCAAACCTGTGGATGTGCTTTAGTATCCCTGCCTGTTATTGGCTGACGAAATACCTCCCGCAGAATGTGAAATTGAATCAGAAGGATTCCCTCAAAGTGTGTTTTCAGTACATCTGTGAAGTGTTCATTCAGACTCTGTCCAAGGTAAAACAACAATTGTCTGGTTTCATGGTTGACTCTTTGCAGTACAAGTGTCCACTTTAGTAGGAAGACCTGATAACTGTACAGTATCATGTTCTTGTCTTTGTATTCCGCCAAATTGCATTTTGTAATATAAGTAACAACGTCTCCAAGGACCCATAGCGCCCAGATGACCGACAATTTACTAACACATTTTCGTTATGTATTGTTTGCTACTGAAAACAAATCTGGCAGTCATTTCCCATAATATCAATTAGTTTTGGAGTAATCCGTAGATAACTAAGTGTACTTGGAACGCCACCATTCTATCATCAGCTTCGATACGCCGCCCCACTCGGTGTGACGTCATCTATAGAGCTTTAGCCCATTTCCCTGCATAGACAGTGTGGATAAAGGAATATGGAAGTATAATTTGGATCTTTTAATTGCATGTTTTTGTATTCTGCCAAATTGCATTTGTAGCATAAGTAACAACGTCTCCAAGGACCCATAGCGTCCAGATGACCGAAATTTTACTAACACATTTTCTTTATGTATTGTTTGCTCCTGAAAATAAATCTGGCAGTTATTTCCCATAATATCAATTAGTTTTTGAGTAATCCGTAGATAACTAAGTGTACTTGGAACGCCACCATTCTATCATCAGCTTCGATACGCCGCCCCACTCGGTGTGACGTCATCTATAGAGCTTTAGCCCATTTCCCTGCATAGACAGTGTGGATAAAGGAATATGGAAGTATAATTTGGATCTTTTAATTGCATGTTTTTGTATTCTGCCAAATTGCATTTGTAGCATAAGTAACAACGTCTCCAAGGACCCATAGCGTCCAGATGACCGAAATTTTACTAACACATTTTCTTTATGTATTGTTTGCTCCTGAAAATAAATCTGGCAGTTATTTCCCATAATATCAATTAGTTTTTGAGTAATCCGTAGATAACTAAGTGTACTTGGAACGCCACCATTCTATCATCAGCTTCGATACGCCGCCCCACTCGGTGTGACGTCATCTATAGAGCTTTAGCCCATTTCCCTGCATAGACAGTGTGGATAAAGGAATATGGAAGTATAATTTGGATCTTTTAATTGCATGTTTTTGTATTCTGCCAAATTGCATTTGTAGCATAAGTAACAACGTCTCCAAGGACCCATAGCGTCCAGATGACCGAAATTTTACTAACACATTTTCTTTATGTATTGTTTGCTCCTGAAAATAAATCTGGCAGTTATTTCCCATAATATCAATTAGTTTTTGAGTAATCCGTAGATAACTAAGTGTACTTGGAACGCTACCATTCTATCATCAGCTTCGATACGCCGCCCCACTCGGTGTGACTTCATCTACCGTATTTTTCGGACTATAAGTCGCAGTTTTTTTCATAGTTTGGCCGGGCTTCAGTGCGACTTATATATGTTTTTTTCCTTCTTTATTATACATTTTCGGCAGGTGCGACTTATACTCCGGTGCGACTTATACTCCGAAAAATACGGTATATAACTTTAGCCCATTTCCCTGCATAGACAGTGTGGATAACAAAATATGGAAGTATGATTTGGATCTTTTAATTGCATGTTTTTGTCGCCCTGGTCGATGATTACTTAAAAACCTGATATGGTTAACATTATGGGCAAAACATATTTTTATGAAAGTATCATTTCTCGACTTCCCTGCTCTTCCATAAACACCATAGCTTATGAATCCTCTTGCAATTATTTCAAGCATTTTGAGGAAAACCTCAGTAGAAGAGGATACAAAATAGAATACTTATTTTTCTCTCGTTTATGATCACTAGATCTGCTCTTCTATCTCTGTTTTGCTACAGGTTCTGATTCAGTCTTTCTACCCTTGAGGGTGCTCCTGATTTGTGGTATCATATTTGGCTTGAGTCTTTTATAATTGCCCCATCCAAACTCCGCCCAAAACCTCTTTTCTCTAGAGTCGGATTAAAATGGTCGCTGCAAATGTACACTTCTCTCGTTTGGTCAGCTAGTCCATTTGACAGGGCCATACATACTTCATATTCCCATCATTTGAAAATGTATGGAGGCTGACTCCTCCTTTAGTTGTACTGCTACAACCTGCAACAATGCATCTGACAGGACTATTTGATAATTCCTTCAAATTCCGTTTATAAATACGATGATTCAGGATGAAGATAAAGCCTGTGCCCTGTACTTTGAAGTGGTTTGTTGGGGGAGCAGCACCAGCAAAAGGGACTTAAACCGGATTGACAAACTGATCCGGAAAGCCGGCCAAACTATTGGCACGCAGTTGGAGGCGTTTGTGTCAGTGAGGGACAGGAGGATAGTGGACAAACTGCTCGCCACCATGGACAATCCTGCCCACCCACTCCACCAGACAATTGAGGGACAGTGGAGCTCATACTCCAACAGGCTCCTTCAGCTTTGTTCCCACAGTGTTCCATTCAAGAACTCCTTCATTCCGCAATCCATCCAGCTGTATAATCACTCGCCATAGAGCAATAGATACTATTTGTCTATTACCTGACCGCTTCTATGTTAGCTACATCTCTTTGTTTATAATATATATTTTCTGCTGGATCTACTCTCTATTTCATTTTTGCTGCAGCTGTTACATATACTGTAATATTGTACATGGTACTTGGGATTTGTCATATATTGTATACATTATATACAAATACAATATAATATAATATATCGGTATATATTATACACAATATGAAATTTCTTTCAGTCTTCTGTAGATGACATCAGCAGGCTGATGCAGATCCGCCCACATTTTGTAGACTAAATATGGGCTTTCCAAAGTGTGCAGGAAGTTGTTAAAAAACAAGTCTAAATCACTATTGGGTCTATTTTGGGGGAAGATTACCTGTAAACATAATGTGTCGGTCCATAACTATGAAATAAGTGCCTATGGACGGTGTGGCGCGGTTGGTAGAGTGGCTGTGCCAGCAACTTGAGGGTTCCTGGTTCAATCCCCACCTTCCACCAACCTTGTCATGTCTGTTGTGTCCTTGAGCAAGACACCTCACCCTTGCCCCTGATGGGTCTTGGTTAGGGCCTTGCATGGCAGCTCCCGTCATCAGTGTGTGAATGTGTGCGTGTGAATGGGTGAATTTGGAAATAGTGTCAAAGCGCTTTGAGTACCTCGAAGGTAGAAAAGCGCTATACAAGTATAACCAATTTACCATTTTATGTTGTCCGCATTAGAGAGACCTTTTAAATAGCCCGAGAATGTAACTTGATTGAATACTTTCTTTAATTTTTTTTTTAAGAATTCTTTACTCGCCTAGAAAAGTTAAAAGTACTGATAAGTGTAGTGCAAGATTAAGAGAAGTCTTCACTCCTGCTTATAAGGATTACCTCACTTGATCCTGCCCTGCATTAACAATGCTGCAAATTAAGTGTCAGGGTCGCGATTCTTTGATGAAAAAGTTAAAGCTGAGCCGAGTTACCCCTGCGCCTTATCATGGACATCAAGCCTTGCATACACATTAGCTTCTATACATGTTTAGATGGTCTAAATACAAAGTGATTGCTGTTTAATTTATGTTATAGTTAAAGTACCAATGATTGTCACACACAATGTTATTAAAAATCAATTCACTGGGCCTTTAACATAACTGAAGGTAGCATAGCATGTTTGAAAACGTTGATTTTTCTGCAGGGGAGGCGCACCTCAGACTTGGAAAACCCCCGAACTAAAAAATTGGCATCAATAACTTACATAGAAACATGATTCTGTTCTTCTGTACGGCATGATTTACATCATCCTGATGTATGTTAAGTTTAAGGCACACACAGAACAATTAAATGATGGGAGGGTCACCTTGATATAGTACACCATTCATCCATCCATCTTCGGGGGGGCAGCAGCCTAAGCAGGGAAGCCCAGACTTCCCTCTCCCCAGCCACTTCGTCCAGCTCTTCCCGGGGGATCCCAAGGCGTTCCCAGGTCAGCCGGGAGACATAGTCTTCCCAACGTGTCCTGGGTCTTCCCCGTAGCCTCCTACCAGTTGGACGTGCCCTAAACACCTCCCTAGGGAGGCGTTCGGGTGGCATCCTGACCAGATGCCCGAACCACCTCATCTAGCTTCTCTCGAGTGGGGGAGCAGCGGCTTTACTTTGAGATCCTCCCGGATGACAGAGCTTCTCACTCTATCTCTAAGGGAGAGCCCTGCCACCCGGCAAAGGAAACTAATTTCGGCCGCTTGTACCCGTGATCTTGTCCTTTCAGTCATAACCCAAAGCTCATGACCATAGATGAGGATGGGAACGTAGAAATTGAGAGTTTTGCCTTCCGGCTCAGCTCCTTCTTCACCACAACGGATCGATACAGCGTCCGCATTACTGAAGACGAAGCACCGATCTGCCTGTCGATCTCACTATCCACTCTTCCCTCACTCGTGAACAAGACTCTGAGGTACTAGAACTCCTCCACATGGGGCAAGATCTCTTCCCCAACCCGTAGATGGCACTCCACTTCCGGGCGAGAACCATGGACTCTGACTTAGAGGTGCTGATTCCCATCCCAGTCGCTTCACACTTGGCTGCGAACTGATCCAGTGAGAGCTGAACATCCTGGCCAGATGAAGCCATCAGGACCACTTCATCTGCAAAAAGCAGAGACCTAATCCTGCAGCCACCAAACCGGATCCCATCAACGCCATGACTGCGCCTAGAAATTCTGTCCATAAAAGTTATGAACAGAATCGGTGACAAAGGGCAGCCTTGGCGGAGTCTAACCCTCACTGGAAACGGGTCCGACTTACTGCCGGCAATGCGGACCAAGCTTTGACACTGATAATACAGGGAGTTCACATTAGTTCACATGTATTTATATTATATTTATATATTCATTAATATATTCCCTGATTACACATATATTAGGCTATATACTAGAAATCCTACAGAGGATGATTATTTCTATTTAGTTTTTCTTTAATTATTTTTTTTATTTTGACAAGTCAAATACAATATAAGGGCCATTGGATTACTTGTATTCTAATCTACAAAAAATAGATTTTTTGATAATCAATCAAAGGTAACTGTAACTGATTGTCGTTGACAGATTGCTTTTTAAATGTACCTTATCTTCACCATACCTGGTTGTCCAAATTAGGCATAATAATGTGTTAATTCCACGACTGTATACATCAGTTGATATCGGTATCGGTAATTAAAGAGCTGGACAATATCGGAATATCGGATATCGGCAAAAAGCCATTATCGGACATCCCTAGTATCGGGACAACTCTCCATTGGACATTAGTGATGTAAGGATACAAACGTTTCTTTGTGTTTGCTTTTTCTTTCAAGTGTCTTCTGCTCAGTGGCCTTTAGGTTAGAGTGTACGCCCTGAGATTGGTAGGTCGTGAGTTCAAACCCCGGCCGAGTCATACCAAAGACTATAAAAATGGGACCCATTACCTCCCTGCTTGGCACTCAGCATCAAAGGTTGGAATTGGGGGTTAAATCACCAAAATGATTCCCGAGCGCGGCCACCGCTGCTGCTCACTGCCCCCCTCACCTCCCAGGGGGTGGAACATGGGGATGGGTCAAATGCAGAGGGTACGTTCACCACAACTAGTGTGTGTGTGTCTGACTATCAGTGGTCCTTTACCTTTAACTTTCAGAGGGAAATATTGTTATACAACCACATTTAAGTCAGTTTCACTATTGTTCTTTTAAAAAGTGACAAGTATCAACTTGATATTTTAAGAATATCCAAATAAGTCATTAAAAACTACTCGTATGGCTTTAGACTGGACTCATTTCACTGCTACTCTTGAGAATCAAAGTGAATGTGACGTATTACCATAATAATGAACGCCTTTTCATTAGTATGTTATTACGAGTGGAGATCAATTAGAGGCAGCACTGCGGAGAACAGTTCCTCATCGTCATTTTCCGTCAAAGTGCACGGGATTAGGATTGTTTCGGCTTTCTCTGTGATGATCGACTTGTCCTCCTATGAGAGGATAGCGCGGCGCATGAAGCCTACTTCGTAGATAACAAGCTAAAACAGCTCTCTATGTGCTCATTCCATTGACAGCCAAATAGTGCAGTTTACTGTTAATTGTTATCTTGCCGTGTAATCCTGTGCAGAGGCTTGATATCGCCTCACAGCCATTAACTGCTGGTGAAGAGGCGTCTAATGAAGCAGACCTTCTAAAAGCGTCCATTTGTCTCCCTGTGCTGCTCAAGTCCAAGAGGGTGTCTCAATAAACTCTTATCACACGGATAATTGCTGATAAGAAATGATTGGTGATGAAAAAACAAAAAAAGGCTGGCATTAATCAGGAACAGAGTGGTGGATTTTTTATTAATTTTTATGACTGATAATACCATTGTCAAAATATTTACAAGACAAGTTTTAAGATGTGTTTTGATTGAAAATACAATTGCTGCATGTTGTAAGTGCAAGTATTTGTAGAATGACAGGATGGATGTCATCCTCTACGGACATTTTTAACCGTCTCCACTCGACATCCATTGCACCAGTCACCCTGATGTGGGATCTGAACCAATGTCGTTGTGCAGCCCTTTGAGACATCTGTGATTAAGGGCTATATAAATAAACTTTGATTGATTGATATACAATCCCGATCAAAAGTTGACGTACACTTGTAAAAATCCTAATGTCTGTCTTGAGTTTCCAATAATTTCTACAACTCTTATTGTTTTGTGATAGAGTGATTGGAGCACATACTTGTTGGTCACCAAAAAACATTCATGAAGTTTGGTTCTTTTATGATTGTACACTATAATGCCAAAAGTATTTGGCCACCCATCCAAATGATGAGAATCAGGTGCCTTAATCACTTGGCCCGGTGTATAAAATCAAGCACTTAGGCATGGAGACTGTTTCTACAAACATTTGTGAAAGAATGGGCCACTCAGTGATTTCCAGCGTGGAACCGTCATAGGATGCCACCTGTGCAACAAATCCAGTCGTGAAATTTCCTCGCTCCTAAATATTACAAAAGTCAACTTTATTATAAGAAAAGTGAAGAGTTTGGGAACAACAGCAACTCAGCCACCAAGTGGTAGGCCACGTAAACTGACAGAGAAGGGTCAGCGGATCCTGAAGTGCATAGTGCAAAGACTTTCTGCACAGTCAGTTGCTACAGAGCTCCAAACTTCATGTGACCTTCCAATTAACCCACGTACACTATGCAGAGAGCTTCATGGAATGGGTTTCCATGGCCGAGCAGCTGCATCTAAGCCATACATCACCAAGTCCAATGTGTCTGATGCAGTGGTGTAAAGCACGTAGCCACTGGACTCTAGAGCAGTGAAGACACATTCTCTGGACTGATGAATCACAGTTTTCCATCTGGCAATCTGATGGACCAGTCTGGGTTTGGAGGTTGCCAAGAGAACGCTAGATTTCGGACTGCATTGTGCCGAGTGAGAAATTTGCTGGAGAAGGAATTATGGTGTGGGGTTGTTTTTTCAGGAGATGGGCTTGGCCCCTTAGTTCCAGTGAAAGGAACTTTGAATGATCCAGGATACCAAAACACATTGGCGTTGCTAGGCCTATTTTAGGGGGGCTCAAGCCCCCCTAAAATATTCTTAAGCCCCCCTAAATAATTTGGTGTTAAAAAAATAAATAAAAATTGTTTTTTGATTTTTTAGTTTTTTACAAATACATGCCGACATATTCATTATAAAGTGGCCCGAATGAGTTTAAATAAATAATCATATAACCTGTAATTATTCACTCAGTTTCCCCTCACTTCATAGCTGAGGTAGAGAGCCCCTTTAGTGCGTCAGTATCCAATCCATTCCACTTGTTCATATAGAAAATACCGACATCACTTAAAATCCAGTCCGCATTTTCTCTGCGACCTTATGTATATGTATGTATGTGTATATATATATATATATATATATATATATATATATATATATATATATATATATATATATATATATATATATATATATATATATATATATATATATATATATATATATATATAAGAAAAGCCCAGACACCATCTTTGTAGTCATTTTTCTCCTGCGTGGACTTCCGTCTTCCTTTACAATGAGTGAAGCTGCACGAAACCTTGTGTCTGCAATTGTAAATAATTTAGTTTTTGTCATGTCTGTGTTGATCATGTTTTTGTTTTAGTCATGTTTTGTTTTGTTTAGATATTGGACTCTTTAGTTTCTGGTTGTTCACTCCCTTGTTTTGTTTCCATAGCAACCCATTAGTTTTCACCTGTTACGTCACTCACCTGTTTCACGTTTTGAGTCACGCGCCTGTTTTCGTTAATCATGTCTGTTATTTAAGCTTTTCTTTTTCTGTTTGTCAGCCTGGCGACATCCACATTCATGCTCTGCACACTATTTATCCTCTCAAGCCATGTTCACAGTACCATGCCACAGTAAGTGTTTTGTACCGTGTTCTTAGTTAATTGCCTTTGTGCTATAGTCATTTTGGTTTCATAGTTTGTTCTCCGCCACTGTGAGCGCTTTTCGTTTGAACTTTTTTGATAGTAATAAAGAATTATGTACTCACATTCCCGTCTCGCCCGAGCCAACTTTCTGTTGCCTTCTAGAAAAACAAAACCCAAGGATCAAGTCTTGACATTAAAAAAGTTCAAACGAAAAGCGTGCACAGTGGCGGAGAACAAACTATGAAACTAAAAAGACTATAGCACAAAGGCAATTAACTAAGAACACGGTACAAAACACTTACTGTGGCATGGTACTGTGAATATGGCTTGAGAGGATAAATAGTGTGCAGAGCATGAATGCGGATGTCGCCAGGCTGACCAACAGAAAAAGAAAAGCTTAAATAACAGACATGATTAACGAAAACAAGTGCGTGACTCAAAACGTGAAACAGGTGCGTGACGTGACAGGTGAAAACTAATGGGTTGCTATGGAAACAAAACAAGGGAGTGAACAACCAGAAACTAAAGAGTCCAATAACTAAACAAAACAAAACATGACTAAAACGAAAACATGATCAACAAAGACATGACCGTTTTTAAGTTTTGTGTTTCTTGTACAATCCATATAAAGCAATATACATTAGCCTATTGTTAAAACAATGAAAAAAACATCATTAAATATATTTGTTTTATTGTATTGTTACATTAATAGCTGTTGTATTATTATAGGATGGCTTGTTAAACATTTCATAGGATTTTCAGAGGGAGGGAAAACCAAGACATTTAATATAAAATGTAAAATGAATAAATACATAAAAAGAAAAAAAAGGGTTAAAAGCCATCGTCCCGGAGAGCATTTAATTTTGTCCCGTGCATTTTTTTTACCGTCCCTGGGACGACGGGACTATGTTAATCTCAAGCCCTGGAAGTTACATTTTATTGTTTGCATTATTTGTTTCAGCATTGAAATTTGAAGATGGTCCCTCAGCAATTTGACAGCTTTGGCTCTTTTTCAGATGAGCAGACGGACTCTAAGTCTTTCTTATTTACAGTATATATAAACGTGTTTGGGGTCATTGTCCTGTTGGAACACCCAACTGCGCCCAAGATCCAACCTCCGGGCTGATGATTTTAGGTTGTCCTGAAGAATTTGGAGGTAATCCTCCTTTTTCATTGTCCCAGTTACTCTCTGTAAAGCACCAGTTCCATTGGCAGCAAAACAGGCACAGAGCATAATACCTTCACCACCATGCTTGACAGTAGGTGTGGTGTTCTTGTGATTAAAGGCCTCACGTTTTCTCTTCCAAACATATTGCTGGGTATTGTGGCCAAACAGCTCAATTTTTGTTTCATCTGACCACAGAATTTTCTTCCAGAAGGTCTTATCTTTGTCCATGTGATGTCAGTATATGGCAGTGCCTTCAGGATTTGGCGTTTTTTTTTTATGTGATTGTTGGGACCTAACATGCCTGAATTTGCGGCAGCTTTTTCAGAAAGTTTCGGCAAAAGTTGCAATGTTTTGAGATATTTTTTTAATTTATCAGTAACATTGACTCCACTTGTGATTTTTTGTGCTTTATTATTAAATATTGCTTGTCTTAACCGTAAAAAAAAAACCCCGGACCACACAGGAAACACTGTTGCACTTTCATGCTATTTTTTTTTTCATTTTAGACTGCCCTTCTCTTAGATGATTCCAAGTTTCAGCTGCTCTTTTAGTGGCGTGCGACACTTTTGGTGGAACGTTTTCGCCTCAGTGTATCCTTAATACTGCCTCCTTTGGGCCTAACACGTTGGACAGGTGCTTGGTTGTCTAAAATTGTGCTGGGTTATTTATCAAAAGTCATCACATGGACAAAGATAAAACCTTCAGGAGGAAAGTTATGTGGTCAGATGAAACAAAAATTTAGCTGTTTGGCCACAATACCCAGCAATATGTTTGGAGGAGAAATGGTGAGGCTTTTAATCCCAGGAACACCAATTCCTACTGTCAAGCATGGTGGTGGTAGTATTATGCTCTGGGCCTGTTTGGAACTGGTGCTTTACAGAGAGTAAATGGGACAATGAAAAATGAGGACTCCCTCCAAATTCCTCAGGACAACCCAAAATCATCAGCCCGGAGGTTGGGTGTTCCAACAGGACAATGACCCCAAACACATGTCAAAAGTGGTAAAGGAATGGCTAAATCAGGCTTGAATTAAGGTTTTAGAATGGCCTTCCCAAAGTCCTGACTTAAACATGTGGACAATAAATGATACATGATAAATGGGTTGTACTTGTATAGCGCTTTTCTACCTTCAAGGTACTCAAAGCGCTTTGACACTACTTCCACATTTACCCATTCACACACACATTCACACACTGATGGAGGGAGCTGCCATGCAAGGCGCTAACCAGCACCCATCAGGAGCAAGGGTGAAGTGTCTTGCTCAGCACACAACGGACATGACGAGGTTGGTACTAGGTGGGGATTGAACCAGGGACCCTCGAGTCACGCACGGCCATTCTTCCACTGCGCCACGCCGTCCCAATGCTGAAGAACAAGTCCATGTCAGAAAACCAGCACATTTAGCTGAACTGCACCAATGTTGTCAAGAGGAGTGGTCAAAAATTCAACCAGAAGCTTGTGGATGGCTACCAAAAGCACCTTATTGCAGTGAAACTTGCCAAGGGGCATGTAAGCAAATATTAACATTGCAGATTTGCTCACATTTTCAGTAGACCCATAATACATTCATAAAAGAAGCAAACTTCATGAATGTTTTTTGTGACCAACAAGTATGTGCTCCAATCACTCTATCACAAAAAAATAAGAGTTGTAGAAATTATTGGAAAGTCAAGACAGCCATGACATTATGTTCTTTACAAGTATACCGTATGCAAACTTTTGAACACGACTGTATATGCTGAGGGTGAAAAAAAAGTGCAAAAAGACTGCTTTACGGTGTTAGGGATCACTTTTTGACTTAGTTGCGATGTGTTAAAGGGGAACATTATAACCAGACCTATGTAAGCGTCAATATATACCTTGATGTTGCAGAAAAAAGACCATATATTTTTTTAACCGATTTCCGAACTTTAAATGGGTGAATTTTGGCGAATTAAACGCCTTTCTATTATTCGCTCACGGAGCGATGACGTCACAACGTGGCGTCACATCAGGAAGCAATCCACCATTTTCTCAAACACCGAGTCAAATCAGCTCTGTTATTTTCCGTTTTTTCGACTGTTTTCCGTACCTTGGAGACATCATGCCTCGTCGCTGTGTTGTCGGAGGGTGTAACAACACGAACAGGGACGGATTCAAGTTGCACCAGTGGCCCAAAGATGCGAAAGTGGCAAGAAATTGGACGTTTGTTCCGCACACTTTACCGACGAAAGCTATGCTACGACAGAGATGGCAAGAATGTGTGGATATCCTGCGACACTCAAAGCAGATGCATTTCCAACTGGACTGGACAGATCAGCTTTCAGGAAAAGAGAGCGGATGAGGTTATGTCTACAGAATATATTAATTGATGAAAACTGGCTGTCTGCACTCTCAAAGTGCATGTTGTTGCCAAATGTATTTCATATGCTGTAAACCTAGTTCATAGTTGTTAGTTTCCTTTAATGCCAAACAAACACATACCAATCGTTGGTTAGAAGGCGATCGCCGAATTCGTCCTCGCTTTCTCCCGTGTCGCTGGCTGTCGTGTCGTTTTCGTCGGTTTCGCTTGCATACGGTTCAAACCGATATGGCTCAATAGCTTCAGTTTCTTCTTCAATTTCGTTTTCGCTACCTGCCTCCACACTACAACCATCCGTTTCAATACATGCGTTATCTGTTGAATCGCTTAAGCCGCTGAAATCCGAGTCTGAAGCCGAGCTAATGTCGCTATACCTTGCTGTTCTATGCGCCATGTTTGTTTGTATTGGCATCACTGTGTGACGTCACAGGAAAATGGACGGGTGTATATAACGATGGTTAAAATCAGGCACTTTGAAGCTTTTTTTAGGGATATTGCGTGATGGGTAAAATTTTGAAAAAAACTTCGAAAAATAAAATAAGCCACTGGGAACTGATTTTTAATGGTTTTAACCCTTCTGAAATTGTGATAATGTTCCCCTTTAAACATGCTAGTTTAGTACAGCAAGCAAATTTTCAAACGGGTTAGAGTTACCCTAATGGCAGTTTTATCAGAACATAAAAGTAATTGTGAATGCTCATGAAATCCTCCACTGCTGTCTCTTTACCAGATTGATTTGTAGAACTTGGTGTTTGTGAATGTGTTTTAAGACAATGTTAGGCTTCATAAAAATATACTGAACTTGAGCATGGGAGGCCACAGTCTCTTTGAAAGCACCTTCAAGTATAATGAGTCGCCCGTCTGAGTGACTTCGTTAGTTGGGCCCATTTAAGATGAAGGTAATGTAGAGGAAGAGTCTCAGATGTACGATCACAGGCACCCCACCTTCATCTTGAAAAGACACACACTTTTTTTATGTGCAAAGAAAACGAGTGTGTGTATGTAGCCAATTGTTCACCACATCTTTCTGGGTTATGTAAATCTCTCGAGAAATCACCCTCTCTCTACCCTTCATCCTCCCCTTTGTCTTAACTGGACCCTCCCCCTTCATTTACTTTTACACATCCCCTTTTTGACATCACCTACCTTCCTGTCCTTGCTGGAACCTTGAATTCCTGCACATTCTGTACCATCACGCAGAGCAGCACTAAAGTCGTGTTACCACCAACGTAAGAATGGATTTTATACTGTAACTTACTCATCTATTCTTAAACACAGTTGACACTGAATCAATTAAAATATAATTTTTTACGTAAATCATTCTTTATTTTGAAGGAGGACGGTAATGCTATTGTTTTACAGTAGAAGGCTAAGCCAGCTACACAACAAATCGAGTATTTTTTCGGAAAATCCCTTTTTTGTGAAAATGTTTGGGTGAAGCGGAACTCTTCTTGGCACACACTCCAAGCGACTTCCTTACAGTTGAAGTCACGTTAACAATAAAGTTAGCCAGGCACTTCTTACTTCTTCAGATGAAATTAGAGGTTTTAATAGTATGCTGAGTTTGGTAATACATCCAATAGTAGCATTTTCGTTCTTCAACTTGTATTTCGGGCACTGTGTCATCTAAACTACAGATGCACAAACTAAAAATGGAGGACCCGTGCAAGGCAGCTTGGGTAGTTTTATACCATATATGGATAATCCACTGACGATGTTCCCAATTAGTGACGTCAACAATTAAACACACTCTAAACGGACCGTTTCGAAGGAAGTATGAAAAAAGGCAAGATTGTTTTATAAACATCTCCGCAATCCCTCCACGCTTTGAGTTAAAATTTGCAGGACTTTTGCAGATCCTAAATGCACAACAGCAGGTACCAATAGGTAAGAAACGTTGGTTTTGCATAATAGGGCCACTTTGAAAAGCTCCTTACGTAATCTATTGGCTAAAACACTATAACATGATATTGCTGAATATACGATACATCTATCAGTGTTGATAGATTACACCGTGTGTGACAACTACATATATTTGCGTTTTCTTCTCCCAGTATTATGATTGTTTGGGTAATCATCATATATTTTGATTATTCATGAAGACAGACACGCTAAATGGATTGCGCTCCTTATTTTTGCTCGGTTAAGAGACGGAATAACATGCACAAGTTTAGTAGTTCAGCTTTGTGTGTGCTATCAATCAATTAATGAATCATCCATCCATCCATCCATCTTCAACCGCTTATCTGGAATTGGGTCACGGGGACAACAGCTCCAGCAGAGACCCCCAGACTTCCCTTTCCAGAGCAACATTAGCAACTTTCCCCTGGGGAATCCCGAAGGGTTCCCAGGCCAGAGAGGAGATGTAATTCCCCCGTCTGGTCCTTGGCCTGCCACGGGGTCTTTTTATTAATGAATTAATGAATCAATCAAAGTTTATTTATATAGCCCTAAATCACAAGTGTCTCAAAGGGCTGCATAAGCCACAATGACATTTTCGGCTCAGAACCCACATCAGGGCAAGAACAAACTCAACCCAATGGGATACAACCGGTGCAATAGATGCCGAGTTGATCTAGTTAATAGTGTGAGAGTCCAGTCCATAGTGGATCTAACATAATAGTGTGAGACCAGTCCATAGTGGATCTAACATAATAGTGTGAGAGTCCAGTCCATAGTGGATCTAGTTAATAGTGTGAGAGTTCAGTCCATAGTGGGGTTAGCGGGGGATCATCCTGAGTGGAGACAAGTCAGCAGCGCAGAGACTAATGCACAGATGAGTGGTCCACCATGGGTCCCGACTTTGAACAGCTAGCGCAACATCTGTGGTCACCTAATAACCTCTCTATGCAAGAGAAGGGGGCAGAGCAGAAAAGAGATGGCAGATCAACTGGTCTAAAAGGGGGGTTTATTTAAAGGCTAGAGCAGTGTTTTTCAACCACTGTGCCGCGGCACACTAGTGTGCAGTGAGATACCTTCAGGTGTGCCGTGGGAGATTATCTAATTTCACCTATTTGGGTTAAAAATATTTTTGCAACCCAGTGATTGTAGTCTGCAAATGATGTGTTGTTGTTGAGTGTCGGTGCTGTCTAGAGCTCGGCAGAGTAACCGTGTAATACTCTTCCAAATCAGTAGGTGGCAGCCGGTAGCTAATTGCTTTGTAGATGTCGGAAACAACGGGAGGCAGCGTGCAGGTAAAAAAGTGTCTAATGCTTAAACCAAAAATGAACAAAAGGTAAGTGCCCCTAAGAAAGGGCATTGGAACTTAGGGAAGGCTATGCAGAATGAAACTAAAACTGAACTGGCTACAAAGTAAACAAAAACAGAATGTTGGACGACAGCAAAGACTTACTGTGGAGCAAAGATGGTGTCCACAACGTACATCTGAACATGACGTGACAATCGACAATGTCCCCACAAAGAAGGATAAAAACAACAGAAATATTCTTGATTGCTAAAACAAAGTAGATACGGGAAATATCGCTCAAAGGAAGACATGAAACTGCTACAGGAAAATACCAAAAAAAAGAGAAAAAAACACCAAAATAAGAGCGCAAGACAAGAAGTAAAACACTACACACAGGAAAACAGCAAAAAAGTCTAAATAAGTCAGGGCATGATGTGACAGGTGGTGACAGTACACCTACTTTGAGACAAGAGCTATAGTGATGCATGCTTGGTTATGGTTTAAAGTCATATCTAACAATTGCGACAACGACTTTTTACTGTCAACTGAGTTTAGTTTTTTAATGATTTCTGCTGGTGATGTGCCTCCGCATTTTTTTCAACGAAAAAAATGTGCCTTTGCTCAAAAAAGGTTGAAAAACACTGGGCTAGATAGAGTATACAAATGAGTTTTAAGATGGGACTTAAATGCTTCCACTGAGGTAGCATCTCTAACTGTTACCGGGAGGGCATTCCAGAGTACTGGAGCCCGAAAAGAACTCAAGATTTCAATTGTTTTAATACATGCAAACCTCTAGTAGAGTTATTCAGTTATAAATAATATATAAATAACGGGCCTTACACACTGAAACATTAGCATTCTGCCTTTGCCTTTGATGTTCATTTCTCCCAAGTGATTAATGCCCATTTTGATCAAATGTGATTTTTTTTTTTTTGTAGATATTTTACAAAGGTGGGTGCCATTTTTTTAATTTTCATGTTTTGCCTTTTCCTATACTATAAATATGTTATAAGTCCAACAAAACAAAACTTTTTTTTAACTCTGATAAAAAAATTCCTTTTGTGCGTCAAGGTCAGAGCAGCACACATATAATGGTCATAAAAGATATATGATGGTGGTGTCTGGTTGTTATCTACTGCCCTTCACAATGCCGTCCTTTGTGGCTTCTAATGTGTGATTTTTGCCCCCTCCAAAATACAAATTTACTCTCCTTCAATTCTCTCTTTATATCATTTGGCATTAACGCAACACATTTTATTGACCGGAATTCCTCGACTAAAAGACACACAGGGCAGTAATTAAGCAGAGTAATCCTGTTGCTGTGACAATAAAGTATGGCAGCCATAGATCACACATCCTGGCAAAATGAATCACTGTGAAAATTGTCGCAGCATTACCAGAGGCTTAGCTGAGGCGCGGTACACAGCTCTGCATCTTCAAACCAAGATTAGGCCTCCAGAATCTAGCGCTGCAGACCTTTATATACCTCATTAATCAGGAAAATTAATCCCTTTGTTGGTTAAATGAGGAGATAAAGGCGGTACAACTTGTGTATCATTGACCGTGTATTTAAGAAGAAATGCAAAGTGTATTTCAGAGGGTTTTTAAGTTTGATGTGAAAAGCCACTCTCAAATTTCAGAATTAAGAAATTTAATTTAATACATTTGGATGTCCTTGATTTTGCACTGGAGGACACATTTAAAAAAATGTAGTATTTTGGACTTGAATACCAAAATGTGCATGGATGGTAGATGGGTTCATTTACCTTGGCGTCAACATTCACTCTCCTAGTAACAGCTATTGAAATATAATAATATTCAGTCATTCATGTTTTTTCCCTCAAAACTTGACAGTGCGCCTTGTAACCAGCCTACTGTAAGGAATACGTTTGGTTGAGATTACCCACCTCGAAGCAATTTTATTTGGTACATGGTATAACGATACGTGTGACCAGTAGATGGCAGTCAATCATAAGAGATAAGGGTAGGCTGCACTGCTTGATGTGCTTCAACATAGACATAATATCTGACGTTTTGTTTTGCAATATTATGCAAAAGCTTACCTTCTGGTAGCTGCTGATCTGTATTTGGGATCTGCATTAATCCTAAAAAATTGCGCTAGTCCCCCTTTGTAGTCCGTGTCGACACCATAGTTGATAATCAGAAGCTTCTTCTTTTTCTCTATCTTCTTGTTATGGGACATTCATCCTCCGCTGTTGCCATTTCTAATATAAAGTAGTGTAAAGTTCTTATTTATATCTGTCAGTAAACTCGCCATGAAAGCGCTAAAACATACCGGTGTAGTGAATTTACTTTATTCACCCAAGGTACTTTAGTTTTATTAGAGAGTTCCGGTCGGACGGTTTTTCACGGTACACATTTCCGGTGTTGTTGTTTCCGGATGATGAGATGCTGATCCGTTATTGATTGAAGTAAAGTCTGAATGTCATTAGAACAGTTAGCTCCATCTTTTGACACTTCTTCCACTCCCGTCCTTGAACGCTACACCGCTACAACAAAGATGACGGGGAGAAGACGCTGCCGAAGGTGAGCCACGTAAATAAGACTGCCCACAAAATGGTGCATCCTGAAGTGACTGTCAGAAAGCGACTGGAAGATGATGTGTAAAACATCATCTATGCAACATTTTGACCAAATAACCACCATTACATGTTTTGTAGACCAAAAGGAAGTGTTTTACATTTAGAAAAAAAACAACTCCCGGTGTACTGGCCAGATTCATCCCCAGGAGGTATTTCATACAACCCATGGGACCATTTGAAAATCAACACTCATCCGGTCTACATGGCGAATATCAACAAAGAAGGAGCCCCATATTAACCTCAACTTTATCCCCTTAAATCCATAATTGTAGACCTTAAGCCTGATCTACTAAAAGTTTGCGTGTATTAAAACACGTGCAAATTGATAGCGCAGAGGATTGCTTCTCTTTAGTAAGCAGAATAAGGAGTACAACCCATTTAGCCTGTCTGTCTTAATACAGTCGTATACAGTCAGAATACATTTCTGGTTGAATTTTTGACCACTCCTCTTGACATAATTGGTGCAGTTCAGCTAAATTTGTTCGTCTTCTGACATAGACTTTTTTTTCTTCAGCATTGTCCACACGTTTAAGTCAGGACTTTGGGAGGGCCATTCTAAAACCTTAATTCTAGCCTGATTCAGCCATTCATTTTGACGTGTGTTTGGGGTCATTGTCCTGTTGGAACACCCAACTGCGCCCAAGACCCAACCTCCGGGCTGGTGATTTTAGGTTGTCCTGAAGAATTTGGAAGTAATCCTCCTTTTTCATTGTCCCATTTACTCTCTGTAAAGCACCAGTTCCATTGGCAGCAAAACAGGCCCAGAGCGTAATACTACCACCACCATGCTTGACGGTAGGTATGGTGTTCCTGGGATTAAAAGCCTCACATTTTCTCCTCCAAACATATTGCTGGGTATTGTGGCCAAACAGCTCAATTTTTTGTTTCATCTGACCGCAGAACTTTCCTCCAGAAGGTCTTTTCTTTGTCCATGTGATGTCAGATGAAACAAAAATTGAACTGATTGGCCAGTGCACAGTGGGTGAAAACGTGAGTCCTTTAATCCCAGCAACTATGTAGCACGCCTGAAAAGTATGTGCAAACTGACACAGTACACACACGGCTGGTGTGGTGACATAAATGATGATATTGTGAGAGTTATTCATTAAAGTCGGACTAAGTAGGACTTCACTGCACGGCCAGCCACTGGTCTTGAGAGTATCTGTATGTCCATCCCAGTTGGAGGGCTGTGCACAACCCTTCAACATAAGTCTAAACAGCCTTGGTACAAAGTGCCTATAAATAACCAAACAAAATATGACATTTTTTTCTGGAGATACATATATCTCATAACTTTTTGGATCCACCAAAAATCAGACAGAATTGGGTCGATATTATTTTCTCTGTCTTCCAAACAATATTAAGATTATTTAAGATCATATTGACTCTTGATGCAATTTAGCTCCTGTAATTGTTATCTTAAGTCCAAACCATCCTTACAGTCAAACCTAATGTCCGAATATTTTGGCATTTTTGATTGGCAGTGTTCATATTAAACTTTAGGTCACCAGCTGCCTTGTGTTGTCTTTAACTGACAGCAGCAGACAAGCTGCCAGTGTGGTAAACCCAAGGGGATGCAAGACAATATAAACAAACTGATGTAGACAGACACTGTGTTACTTACTTGTACTCGTTTATGAGTCCACCTAAGATGGACATTTTTGAACTCGTTGGGATTGATTACCTGTATGTTGTGTTATGCAAGAGTTGTTGACGTCCCTCAACTTACTGATTATGCAACAAATACATCTGAAGTATGGATTTATGGCTTTATCTTCTGGGGAATGCATGCCCTGAACCAGAACATGAAGGCATTGTAAACGCATAAACAAAGAATTGAAACGATCAGCTTTTCTTTGTCTGCCTGGATATAAATATACCCCCCAATAAAAAACCTCCGCGCTTCCAACAGGTGTTCTGTCAAAAGAGTGATAACCTAAAAACAACAGGAGGAAGAAATGTAACTTGGGACTGAAAAAGCCTCCTAAAATCTGAAATGTTTCCCCCGCATTGGATCATTGTCTACCTCTTCCTTTGTCGCCCTGCAGTAAGTATTGAACCTGGTTATGTACACCGCATGTTTGTAGTTGACAACTGGGTTTTGTTTCACAGCATTTACATTGCATGCACATGAACTGTGCATCTTTATTTTGCACATTGTTCTTGAAAGGGGTGTCGTTACACCGATTAGGATCTGCTTATAGTAGGTTTGTAGGTTATACCGGTATTAGTATAGTACCGCGATACTAATGAACCATATTTGGTACTATACCGCCTCTAAAAAGTACTGGTTATCCCCCCGGTTTTACGAGAAGATGAGCATGTTCGGTAGCGCACAATCACTGAGTACTTACAAGCAGACACAGTGTGTAGACAGAAAAGGGAGAACGGACACATTTTGTCTTAAAAACTAAAGATAAAGGTGAAGTTATAACACTGAAACGCTCTGAAGAGGTGCTTTAAGACATGGCTAGCTTGCCATCCGCAGTCGGCAGTGTTTTAGCTACTTCTAAATCACTAATCCTCGCCTCCATGGCAACAAATAAAGTACATTTCTTACAAGTATCATCCCTGCAGGACGAGGAATAGCTAAACATGTTTCACTACACACTGTAGCTCACCGGCGTCACAATGTAAACAAACTTCATTGATGGATCTACACCTAACATCCACTGCAATGATACCAAGTGCAGGAGTGTATCTAGTCGATACGACTATGATTACATCAATATTTTTTATCATTACATAATCTTTTTTCGTTAAAAAAAATGTATATTATGTTTATAAACTCAGGAAATATGTTCCCGGACACATGAGGACTTTGAATATGACCAATGTATGATCCTGTAACTACTTGGTATCAGATTGATACCCACATTTGTGGTATCATCCAAAACTAATGTAAAGTATCAAACAACAGAAGAATAAGTGATTATTGCATTTTAACAGAAGTGTAGATATAACATGTTAAAAGAGAAAGTAAGCAGATATTAACAGGAAATGAACAAGTAGATTAATAATTAATTTTCTACCACTTGTCCTTAATAATTTTGACAAAATAATAGAATGGAAAATGACACAATATGTTACTGCATATGTCAGCAGACAAATTAGGAGTCTTTGTTTGCTTACTTACTAATAAAAGACAAGTTGTCTCGTATGTTCACTATTTTATTTAAGGACAAACTTGCAATAAGAAACATATGTTTAATGTATTGTAAGATTTTTTGTTAAGATAAAGCCAATAATGCAATTTTTTGTGGTCCTCTTTATTTAGAAAAGTATCAAAAAGTATCGAAGTACCGGTACCAACATATTGGTATCAGGACAACATTAGCCTACAGTATGTTTTTGGGTGAATCATGAGCTGCCACCTTAACATGGTAGAGGAGTTTGCGTGTCCCAATGATCCTAGGAGCTATGTTGTCCGGGGGCTTTATGCCCCCTGGTAGGGTCTCCCAAGACAAACTGGTCCTAGGTGAGGGATCAGACAGAGAGCAGCTCGAAGACCTCCATGAAAAATAAAAATCAAGGACCCAGATTTCCCTCGCCCGGACGCGGGTCACCGGGGCCCCCCTCTGGAGCCAGGCCCGGAGGTGGGGCACGATGGCGAGCGCCTGGTGGCCGGGCCTGTCCCCATGGGGCCCGGCCGGGCACAGCCCGAAGAGGCAACGTGGGTCCCCCCTCCAATGGGCTCACCACCCATAGCAGGGGTCATAGAGGTCGGGTGCGATGTGAGCTGGGCGGCAGCCGAAGGCGGGGCACTTGGCGGTCCGATCCTCGGCTACAGAAGCTAGCTCTTGGGACGTGGAACGTCACCTCGCTGGGGGGGAAGGAGCCTGAGCTAGTGCGCGAGATGGAGAAGTTCCGGCTAGATATAGTCGGACTCACTTCGACGCACAGCAAGGGCTCTGGAACCAGTTCTCTCGAGAGGGGCTGGACTCTCTTCCACTCTGGCGTTGCCGGCAGTGAGAGGCGACGGGCTGGGGTGGCAATTCTTGTTGCCCCCCGGCTCAGAGCCTGCACGTTGGAGTTCAACCCGGTGGACGAGAGGGTAGCTTCCCTCCGCCTTCGGGTGGGGGGACGGGTCCTGACTGTGGTTTGCGCTTACGCGCCAAACCGCAGCTCAGAGTACCCACCCTTTTTGGATTCACTCGAGGGAGTACTTGAGAGTGCTCCCCCGGGTGATTCCCTCATTCTACTGGGGGACTTCAATGCTCATGTTGGCAGCGACAGTGAAACCTGGAGAGGCGTGATTGGGAAGAATGGCTGCCCGGAACTGAACCCGAGCGGTGTTTTGTTATTGGACTTTTGTTCCCGTCACAGATTGTCCATAACGAACACCATGTTCAAACATAAGGGTGTCCATATGTGCACTTGGCACCAGGACACCCTCGGCCGCAGTTCCATGATCGACTTTGTAGTTGTGTCATCGGATTTGCGGCCTCATGTTTTGGACACTCGGGTGAAGAGAGGGGCGGAGCTTTCTACCGATCACCACCTGGTGGTGAGTTGGCTGCGATGGTTGGGGAGGATGCCGGACAGACCTGGGAGGCCCAAACGCATTGTGAGGGTTTGCTGGGAACGTCTGGCAGAGTCTCCTGTCAGAGAGAGTTTCAATTCCCACCTCCGGAAGAACTTTGAACATGTCACGAGGGAGGTGCTGGACATTGAGTCCAAATGGACCATGTTCCGCGCCTCTATTGTCGAGGCGGCTGATTGGAACTGTGGCCGTAAGGTAGTTGGTGCTTGTCGTGGCGGTAATCCTAGAACCCGTTGGTGGACACCGGCGGTGAGGGATGCCGTCAAGCTGAAAAAGGAGTCCTATTGTGTTCTTTTGGCTCATGGGACTCCTGAGGCAGCGGACAGGTACCGACAGGCCAAGCGGTGTGCGGCTTCAGCGGTCGCAGAGGCAAAAACTCGGACATGGGAGGAGTTCGGGGAGGCCATGGAAAACGACTTCCGGACGGCTTCGAAGCAATTCTGGACCACCATCCGCCGCCTCAGGAAGGGGAAGCAGTGCACTATCAACACCGTGTATGGCGGGGATGGTGTTCTGCTGACCTCGACTGCGGATGTTGTGGATCGGTGGAGGGAATACTTCGAAGACCTCCTCAATCCCACCAACACGTCTTCCTATGAGGAAGCAGTGACTGGGGAGTCTGTGGTGGGCTCTCCTATTGCTGGGGCTGAGGTTGCTGAGGTAGTTAAAAAGCTCCTCGGTGGCAAGGCCCCGGGGATGGATGAGATCCGCCCGGAGTTCCTTAAGGCTCTGGATGCTGTGGGGCTGTCTTGGTTGACAAGACTCTGCAGCATCGCGTGGACATCGGGGGAGGTACCTCTGGATTGGCAGACCGTGGTGGTGGTTCCTCTCTTTAAGAAGGGGAACCGGAGGGTGTGTTCTAACTATCGTGGGATCACACTCCTCAGCCTTCCCGGTAAGGTCTATTCAGGTGTACTGGAGAGGAGGCTACGCCGGATAGTCGAACCTCGGATTCAGGAGGAACAGTGTGGTTTTCGTCCTGGTCGTGGAACTGTGGACCAGCTCTATACTCTCGGCAGTGTCCTTCAGGGTGAATGGGAGTTTGCCCAACCAGTCTACATGTGTTTTGTGGACTTGGAGAAGGCATTCGACCGTGTCCCTCGGGAAGTCCTGTGGGGAGTGCTCAGAGAGTATGGGGTATCGGACTGTCTGATTGTGGCAGTCCGCTCCTTGTATGCTCAGTGCCAGAGCTTGGTCCGCATTGCCGGCAGTAAGTCGGACACGTTTCCAGTGAGGGTTGGACTCCGCCAAGGCTGCCCTTTGTCACCGATTCTGTTCATAACTTTTATGGACATAATTTCTAGGCGCAGTCAAGGCGTTGAGGGGATCTGGTTTGGTGGCTGCAGGATTAGGTCTCTGCTTTTTGCAGATGATGTGGTCCTGATGGCTTCATCTGGCCAGGATCTTCAGCTCTCACTGGATCGGTTCGCAGCCGAGTGTGAAGCGGCTGGGATGAGAATCAGCACCTCCAAGTCCGAGTCCATGGTTCTCGCCCGGAAAAGGGTGGAGTGCCATCTCCGGGTTGGGGAGGAGATCTTGCCCCAAATGGAGGAGTTCAAGTACATCAGAGTCTTGTTCACGAGTGAGGGAAGAGTGGATCGTGAGATCGACAGGCGGATCGGTGCGGCGTCTTCAGTAATGCGGACGCTGTATCGATCCATTGTGGTGAAGAAGGAGCTGAGCCGAAAGGCAAAGCTCTCAATTTACCGGTCGATCTACGTTCCCATCCTCACCTATGGTCATGAGCTTTGGGTTATGACCAAAAGGACAAGATCACGGGTACAAGCGGCCGAAATGAGTTTCCTCCGCCGGGTGGCGGGGCTCTCCCTTAGAGATAGGGTGAGAAGCTCTGCCATCCGGGGGGAGCTCAAAGTAAAGCCGCTGCTCCTCCACATCGAGAGGAGCCAGATGAGGTGGTTCGGGCATCTGGTCAGGATGCCACCCGAACGCCTCCCTAGGGAGGTGTTTAGGGCACGTCCGACCGGTAGGAGGCCGCGGGGAAGACCCAGGACACGTTGGGAAGACTATGTCTCCCGGCTGGCCTGGGAACGCCTCGGGGTCCCACAGGAAGAGCTGGACGAAGTGGCTGGGGAGAGGGAAGTCTGGGCTTCCCTGCTTAGGCTGCCGCCCCCGCGACCCGACCTCGGATAAGCGGAAGAAGATGGATGGATGGATGGCATTGAGAAGTTGCAGTGATGGGCAACCTACTCAAAGAGCTTCAAGGGGTTGTTTGCTTGAAGCTCATCGAGAGAATGCTCAGTGTGTGCAAAAAAGTAATCAGAGCAAAGGGTGGCTATGTTGAAGAAACTTGAATATATTTTCAGTTATTTCACCTTTTTTTGTTAAGTACATAACTCCACATGTGTTCATTCATAGTTTTGATGCCTTCAGTGACAATCTACAATGTAAATAATCATGAAAATAAAGAAAATGCATTGCATAAGAAGGTGTGTCCAAACTTTTGGCCTGTACTGTATACAGTGTTGGGACTGTAATGCCGTTAGTTTCGGCGGTAACTAGTAAGCTAACGCGTTATTTTTTATATTCAGTAACTCAGTTACCGTTACAACATGATGCGTTACTGCGTTATTTTACGTTTTTTTATGTAGTATTGGCTAGAAACAGAAGATCTGAGTGTATTTTATTGGAGCGCTGCGGTGTCGGCCTTCTGTTTCACAAGGAAAATAAAAGGCGTGCTTTGTTTGGGGGAGGGGGGGGGTGCTCCCAGACCGTAGTTGAGGAGCGCAGGGGAGACGTTCCTCCAGGGCCTATGTACTTCGGGGCTAACAACCTTCACTTTACCCGGCAGTAAGTCTTTACAGCCTTGGACTCGAGGGTGAATGACGAGGCCAGGGGTTTGTTGCAACTTTGTGACTTTATTGGTGTCTTGCACGCTCCCTCACCTCTCTCGCCCACTCACTCACTGACGTCACTCACCTCACATGCTGTCGTATCTTAAAGTGCCACACACACACACACACACACACACACACACACACACACACACACACACACACACACACACACACACACACATATATGCTACTCTCATAACAACTAACAAGACATCATGGCAAAGCCAGAAGTTGAGCTTCTTAACATGGAGACATTCTCACTACTTTTCTTTTGTGGAGCACAAAGAAAAGAACATTTTAGTTAAATGTAAGTTGTGTCTTGGATCAAAGATCCCATCTACTTAAAGTTAAAGTGCCAATGATTGTCACACACATACTAGGTGTGGCAAAATTATTCTCTGCATTTGACCCATCACCCTTCATCACCCCCTGGGAGGTGAGGGGAGAGATGAGCAGCAGCAGTGACCGCGCCCGGGAAGACTGCCCAAAACAGCAATTAAAATCTGATGAAACAGCTACATAGGCAACATGCTTCGACGAAGCTAGTAAAGAGAGACACAGACTCCGATGCCACTTCAGCTCCACCTAAGAATTTTAACGGAGGCACTGCTAGCCAGGACAACATTGATAGAGCCATTGCAGTGTATGTGGTAGAAGACATGCAGGCTATTTCTACAGTGGAGTCACCTGCTTTCAGGCAGCTAATTAGCATGATACCGGCCTCAAACAGCAAATGACACGGAAACCATGTTCCAAGTACCTTGACAGTGAGTACATAAATATGGAAAGCGAGCTAAAGAAAACAATCCAAACTCTGCCTTTGCTCATCATTCATCACTGAACACTCTGTCAATTCTCGTATATACTCTTTAATTCTAGACTTCTAGAGTGGTTGATTATCACATCACTCTAAATGTATAGACTATCAAGTTCACAAACATAAAGAGGGATCCTAGTGGGCCAGGCCAATCTTTCTGTATCTCTAAACTAAAACTGGGGAAATGTGTAGAGTGTTCTGGGCTTCAGTACAGTGTTGATCTCCTGAATACATGATTTTATTTCCGAATTCCTTGAGAGAAAAAAAATGTCTGGTTAGGCTTTGTGTATGTCATGTGGGCCTTCCTTCGTTTACAGCTTTGTTGCTATCATGCTGTTTGTTACTTCTGTATGTTATGTTGCAACTATTTAAAATTGTTTTGTCAATTTGTTCTGGCCTGAAACAAATTGGCCCTTTGAAACATATATGTGTCTTTGTGTGTTGTATGTAAACCACATTTTTTTGCAGAGTTCAGTGATGCAAATGCATGTCAAATTGATCAACAGATTGTATTATTCTTCACTGCTATAACAGTACTGAAATGAAGGCCAAAAAGGCATTAATGGGAGCCTTAAAAAAAAAAAAAGAAGAAAACAGCTGCATTACTTTTTGGTGTAAGTAACTGAGTTAGTAACTGAGTTACTTTTCAAATAAAGTAACTAGCAACTGTAACTAGTCACTGGTTTTCAGTAACTAACCCAACACTGACTGTATATAACATTGCTCCTCCATAGTGTATTTACTACTACATAGTCTTACCCGCATCAGATGATTCAGCCCTTTTGTGACTGAGGGCACTCCAAAGGCCATATTTTTGTTTTCTGTAGTACCAGAAGGCCATCTATACCTGGATGTGCTTTTATTTGTACCATTATCGAAAATCCAGAATTATTTTTGCTGTTTTAGTGTGAACAAATCCTGTGGCGCATGAGTTGCCTTCTCCACTGCTAACCTCTATTATCCAACACCCTGCAGGTACAAGCTATTTCCCCTTCCCACTGTGCACAGTCACAGAGGTAAACTAAATCTGTGATCGTTTTCCAGCCAGGTCTCTTTGATTGATGACTGAAATGGCTGTTTAATATGATGGCTACGCACCATAGAAACCCTCCAGGAACTTTGTGTGTGGGGGTGGGTGGGGGTGGACACTCAACATGTACGTACCGTCTGCATGCTCTCCATCTTTCATTAGGGCTGAGTGATTGGTGGTGTACAAAGCAGACTCGATTTAATGCCGTACGTTAACTAGAATTCAATCCCAAGGTTCGTGTAACCTATGATGTGTGGTCACCGAACATGACTTGGGTCTTGACAAATAATGAATCTGGAGAAAGAACGAACGGCCCAAGAAGATTAACTCATTATTATGAGACATTCAAGACTGCAGCTAAGGGCAAGATCAAGTCAGTGGAGAGAGTAGTTTATATAATACACTGTCTATTGTTGGAAAGACACATCGAGAAAAAGTATTGCTTCACAATGTACTGAGACATCATCCACACTGGAGATGTGCTCTGTGGCTCTCTGAAGAAAATCGGAAATTGAATAGTCGTTCCTTTCTGAGAACCGTTCAAAAGACTAGATTGTTGTTCTATCCTTTTTTTTAATATACGTTTTTAAGAAGTTGCTCGTTTTTTTTCCAGGAAGTAATCACAGTTAGCAGATAAAAGATATGATTTGGATCTGAATCATTTTAATGTATTTGTGTTATAATTTGTACTACAAATACATCACAGAAATACAAAGATATAAATATATAAATACATAATACAAATAAATTAATGTAAATATAATGTAAAAAACATATTCATGCTTCTTGTGGGAAACATTCTGAAATACTACAAAACCCAAAGCCAGTGAAGTAGGCATGTTGTGTAATTCGTAAATAAAGATTTGTGGGTGAGTTTATTTTGTACCCTGTTTGTTGCGTTTCACTTGATTGTAAAATATGTCGATCGAAAGGGGGTGTGACATTCAAATTTTGTCAATATTCAGTGTTTAATCGTTCATAGAAAAAAATGAAAATTCCATTACGTTTTTTAAGGCAGTCTATCATAACGTTTTTAGCATTCAATCAAACATTATTGTGAGGTTTTGTATTAGTGTTCCTAAAAATAGATATACCGGCCCCCAATGCATTGTTTTCTCTAAATGTGGCCCCCTAGTCAAAATAATTGCCCAGGCCTGTGTTAGAGTGTCTGCCCTGAGATCGGTAGGTTGTGAGTTCAAACCCTGGCCGAGTCATGCCAAAGACTATAAAACATAGGACCCATTACCTCTCTACTTGGCACTCAGCATCAAGGGTTGGAATTTGGGGTTAAATCACCAAAAATGATTCCCGGGCACGGCCACCGCTGCTGCTCACTGCTCCCCTCACCTCCCAGGGGATGAACAAGGGTATGGGTCAAATGCAAAATACAAATTTCACCACACATAGTGTGTGTGTGACGATCGTTGGTACTTTAACTTTAACTTTAACTTAAAGGAGTTGTCCCACAGTTGAGGTGCATTGATGAAATGCATCTTACCTCCTCATACCAGTCACGGCACCTCGTCCTTCTTTGAACAGCACATTTCCCCCAAACATCTGTTCCCCGTAGACACGAGCGTGACGGCCTTTTCCTGACACTCACAGGCGTCATTACAGTTCCGGCAGCGGCAGTAGGAGCAGTCACGGAATAATTAGTTGCAGTGCATGTGCCAAGATGAACAGCCTTTAGTTAATTACATAAGATACTTGACCCACATCGGCATGGCAGTTTAAACCTATTGAATTAATTAATCTGCAGTACATTCACTCTTGATCCCATAAGCAGGAAATGACCATCATCCTTCATTTCTTTCACAGTTGAGTTAGCAAACAGATTTTCATGGAGCTGTCTTCATTGTATCATAACTGCATTTTTGCTCGATAAAAATATCATATAGCAATGCTCAACTGGAATAAATGAGGTTCAGGCCCTTTATACTGCTACTGTCCTCTCAGGCTTGTTCATAATCATGTATGGTAAACAAGAGCAGTTGTTAAGCCAACTGTAAAATGAAATTTGCGGAGCCCCCTTTGCCGCCTGATATTAATTGGTGAGATGTTGACGTGGTGGTCACGAGGACGTGTCTGGCCAAGAGCTGTATATGTGTTCCTGTAATTGTAGCATCCGACGAAGGTCATGCTTGTACCTCATTAGAGGAGCACCGAGGGTTCTTTCGGACAGAAAGTTAAGAAGTGGTAGATAATGGCTACCTATTAACAATGTAGAACCTCCAAAGTCAAATATACCGAAAGCAGTACAAAAACAAATAAATCTGTCCCCAGGAGCAGGCATGACAGAAAATAATTGGGACCCACTGCACTAAGGCAACCCTAAGTACTACTGTATGTACGGTTATGGTCAAAAGTTTACACTCACTCAGCAAGGACATTAATAGTGGTGGTTTGGTCAGAGTTATGCATAGGTTATGTTTTACAGACTATCGTCAGGGTCTCTTCAGAATGCACTGTTTGGTGGGCGGTCTTGTTTACGTGTTTCCATCCTGTCAGCCATGTTGTCGTTTTTAGCACTTCCATATTGAGCCTACTGACAGATATAAGTTAGAACTATACGCTACTTTTTTATTAGAAATGACAACAGAGGGGGGATTTTACATGCACGTCCATATATGAGACAATCCCCACCACCGCAAGGGAATATAGAAAAATAAGGAACTTACTGACTATGACTTTGGACTAAAAGTGGATAAAAATTGAGCAAAAAAAATATCAAAGCTCTTTGAATAAGTAAGTAAAGTAAAGTACAATTTTATTTATAAAGCACTTTTCACAGATACAATCACAAAGCGCTGTACAAAACATAGGTGAAGTAAAACAACAAGTCAATTAAAACAACAGGGGCAACATCATAAAAGGGATACAAAGTGGATTAAAAATGATAGTTAAAAGGTGCATTAACTAAAAGCTTTACTAAAAAGAGAAGTTTTCAAATATTTCTTAAAAGTTTCAACACAGTCAAGATCAAATTGTTCCAGAGTCTGGGAGCTATAGCCTGGTATGCCAGGTCTCAACAGGTTTTAAAACAAGTTTTTAGGATCTTTAGAAGACCCTGGCCTAAAGACTGGAGGCTGCGCCCTGAAGAGTAGGGGCATAGCAAGTCAGTGATGACTGCCCCACCATGCAATGCACGGAATGTCAGGACTAAATTCTTAAACTCAATGCGGAATTTAACTGGAAGCCAATGAAGACTGATGCACCAAGTGAGTTCTTGATCAGGGGGATCTTTTTTATCAGGAGCAATTATCAGAGTTCTCGTTTAGTTTGAATTTATCTGGAGGAAAATGAGGACAGCCGGTTTTTAATACAGGATACGCACTACAAGAACTCAGATAAAAAGTGAAACTCGGAATCATTGAAGGAGCATAACAGTTGAATATCATCTGCATATAAATTATAAGAAACATTTTTAAAACTACTGATCAACCTCCCAAGCGGCATCAGACACAACAAAAATAAAACAGGCCCCAGAACAGTACTCTGGGCCACACCACATGACAGGTTGGATACAGTGGACATTACATCATTAAAACTCAACTCTATATGGAAATATTTGCTGATGTAACTAAGGCAAAATAAGTCACTGAAGTCTCAAATACCAAACGGCTCGTTTAGAGGAAGTATAAAGAAGGGCAAGGCTGTTTTAAAAATATCTCCTCCGTGCCACTATGGTTTTATTTCAAGTTTTTGGTACTTGTGCAGATTCCAAAAAACACCAAATTAGGTGCCAACAGATAGGAAACTGTTTTGCATTATAGGACCCCTTTTAACATAATATTTTGTCAAACCAATAAATCAATCGTACAGATTCAAATGTGATTCTATCATAGAGAAACTACCATTTCCAGTCACGCACCAGCACTAATGAGAAGTTGACAGTGCTGGCCTTGTCAAGATTCTACAAACTTCAGCACCATTTATTACACAATGTGGGTGAATGTATGTACGGTATATATTCGAGCATGTCCTGCAGGGCTATTTAAGAAGGCCAAATCTCCCAAGTTCAGTTCAAAATTTTGCAGCACATTCCTTAAAACACTTCAGCGTTCCTGGGTCCAAACTTGTGATTTACATAACTGAGGTGTTCCTAAAGGCACCTCTTAAGTCCTCTACTATTTGGCAGTAATACGTGTTTAGCTTGTTTACGTCAGATGCAGTCAGTAGTTATTGTTATTAACTCTCAATCAATCAATCACAGTTTATATATATATATATAGCCCTAAATCACAAGTGTCTCAAAGGGCTGCACAAGCCACAACAACATCCTTGGCTCAGATCCTACATCATGGCAAGAAAAAACTCAACCTAATGGGATACAATTGCACCGGTCCCATTGCACCCTTCATGCTTGGCTTGTGCGTGTGAGACCTTATATCAGTGGTTCTTAACCTTGTTGGAGGTACCGAACCCCACCAGTTTCATATGCGCATTCACCGAACCCTTCTATAGTGAAAAATAAAAACAATTCAAATTCAAGACAAAGTTATATGTTTTTGGTAACACTTTAGCATGGAGAACATATTCTAAGTAACAGAGACTTAATTTAGATTTATTTGGACACTAGGGGAACATACTCTAAGTAATAAAGACTTAATTTAGAGTTTTTTGGTTAGGGTTAGGGCCAGGGTTAGAGGGTTAGGGTTATAATAAGGCCATGCAGAATAAGGCATTAATAAGTACTTAATAATGACTAGTTAAGAGCTAATATGTTACTAATTTGCATGTTAATACGCAAGTAATTAATTGTGAATATGTTCCCCATACTAAAGTGTTACCATGTTTTTTTTACTGGTGCACAAAATGAACCGTGCATGAACATCACCTTGTTCACCACCTACTCAGTGGCCTAGTGGTTAGAGTGTCCGTCCTGAGATCGGTAGGTTGGGAGTTCAAATCCCGGCCGAGTCATACCAAAGACTATAAAAAATGGGACCCATTACCTCCCTGCTTGGTACTCAGCATCAAGGGTTGGAATTGGGGGTTAAATCACCAAAATGATTCCCGGGCGCAGCCACCGCTGCTGCCCACTGCTCCCCTCACCTCCCAGGGGGTGATCAAGGGTGATGGGTCAAATGCAGAGAATAATTTTGCCACACCTAGTGTGTGTGTGACAATCATTGGTACTTTAACTTTAACTTTTTCAAAGAACAAAACCTACACAGTGCATAAACTCACAACAAATTACACACCTGCAAATCAGTCTGACTTCTGCTGTTGCTGTATCCCTAATACGCCGATAGGGAGAAGTTTGTTTTTACACGATGAGTCGGGTGTGTTTTGACCTCCGCCGAACCCCTGAGGCCGGCTCACCGAACCCCTAGGGTTCAATCGAACCCAGGTTAAGAACCACTGCCTTATATAAAGACATGTGTGTGCCTTTCAAAATCATGTCCAATCAACTGTATTTACCACAGGTAAACTCCAATTAAGATGTAGGAACATCTCACGGTTGATCAGTTGAAACAGGATACACCTGATCTCACTTTTGAGCCTAAAAGCTGTGAATACTTATGTACCGTATTTTCCGGACTATAAGGCACACTTAAAATCATTGTTTCTTCCTCAAAACTCGACAGTGCGCCTTATAAGCCAGTGTGCCTAATGTACATAATAATCCTGGTTTTGCTTACCGACCTCGAAGCAATTTAATTTGGTACATGGTGTAATGATAAGTGTGTCCAGTAGATGGCAGTCAAACATAAGAGATAAGTGTAGACTGCAATATGATGGCAATATGACTCAAGTAAACAACACCAACATTTTAAGTGTTCCATTGAAAATGTAGAAGATTACACACGACACTCAAAAATCTATCAACATGTTTTAGTACGACTTTGGTAAGCTATGAAGCCACACCGCTTGATGGATTGTACTGTGCTTCAACATAGGAGTATTATTATGGTGTGTGTATAAGGTAAGACATATTATCTGGCGTTTTGTTTCACAATATTATGCAAAAGCAACTTTTCTTACCTTCTGGTACCTGCTGATCTGTATTTGTGATCTGCATAAGTCCTGAAAATTTGCGCGCATCCGCCTTTGTAGTCCGGTCGTTATCCACCGTAGTCGATAAGCTTCTTCTTGTTATGGGACATTCATCCTCCACTGTTGCCATTTCTAATACAAAGTAGTTAAGTTAAGTTAAAGTACCAATGATTGTCACACCCATTAGGAGTGGTGAAATTTGTCCTCGGCATTTGAGCCACGGAAATAAGTCCGCCCACAAAATGGCGCATCCTGAAGCGACTGTCAGAAAGCGACTTGAAGATGATCTGTAAAACATCATTTATGCCAGTGTTTTTCAACCTTTTTTGAGCTAAGGCAAATATTTTGCTTTGATAAAATCTGGAGGCAGACCACCAGCAGAAATCATTAAAAAACGAAACTCAGTTGACAGTAAAAAGTTGTTTTCGCAATTGTTGGATATGACTTTAAACCATAACCAACCATGCATCACTGTAGCTCTTGTCTCAAAGTAGGTGTACTGTCACCACCTGTCACATCACACCCTGACTTATTTTGAGTTTTTTGCTGTTTTCTTGTGTGTAGTGTTTTAGTTCTTGTCTTGTGGTCCTATTTGGCGGCTTTTTCTCCTTTTTTGGTATTTTCTTGTAGCAGTTTCATGTCTTCCTTTGAGCGAATTTCCCGCATCTACTTTGTTTTAGCAATCAAGAATATTTAAGTTGTTTTTATCCTTCTTTGTGGGGACATTGTTGATTGTCATGTCATGTTCGGATGTGCATTGTGGACGCCGTCTTCGCGCCACAGTAAGTCTTTGCTGTCGTCCAGCATTCTGTCTTTGTTTATTTTGTAGCCAGTTCAGTTTCAGTTTCATTCTGCATAGCCTTCCCGAAGCTTCAATGCCTTTTCTTAGGTACACTCACCTTTTGTTTATTTTTGGTTTAAGCATTAGACACCTTTTTACCTGCACACTGCCTCCCGCTGTTTCCGACATCTACAAAGCAATTAGCTACCTGCTGCCACCTATTGATATGAAAGCGTATAACATAGTTACTCTGCCGAGTTGTAGACAGCACCGACACTCAACAACAACACATTATTTGCAGACTATAATTACTGGTTTGCAAAAAATATTTTTTACCCAAATAGGTGAAATTATATAATCTCCCACGGCACACCAGACTGTATCTCACGGCACACCGTGGCACAGTGGTTGAAAAACACTTATCTATGCAACATTTTGACCAAAGAACCACCATTCCCATGGGTGCCCGAGCTTTCAGCCGCTCTGCCCCACATTTTTGGAACTCTTTACCACCAGACCTTCGCAACTTAGATTCAATATCCCTCTTCAAATCAAGACTCAAAACACACCTATTCCTGACTGCTTATTCATTGTAATCATCTTTTCTTTTCTCTTTGTTGTTGTTGTTTTTTTTATCCAATTTGATTTTATTGTTGTGATTTTGTACGGTGTCCTTGAGTGCCCAGAAATGCCTCTTATAAATAAAAGGTATTATTATTATTATTATTATTATTATTATTATTAGTATTACATGTTATGTAGACCACAAGGAATTGTTTTGTGTTTAGAAAAAATATATAATATGACTCCTTTGATGCGCCCTATGATCCGGTGTGCCTTTATATATGAACAAAGATCGAAAATAGACCATTCATCGGCAGTGCGCCTTACAATCTGGTGCGCCCTATGGTCCAGAAAATATGGTATGTTTAATTTTTTATTTATTTTTATTTTTAATACATTTTCAAAAATATAAAAAAAAAACTATCATTGTCATTATGGGGTATATGGTGCATAGCATTTTGAGGACTAAAATGAACTTATTCCATTTTGGAATAAGACTGTAACATAACAAAATGTGGAAAAAGTGAATACTTTCCTGGATGCACTGTAAGTCTGAGCGCCCAGTCTTTAGTGTTCTGAAAAATGTGGCCCCGGAAACAATTTAGTTGAATATCCCCTCTGTGCGTTATGTATAATTTTGACCAAGTGTGGATTTGAGAAAATCCAATTCAAACTTGTGCACTCATTCCACCCTGGAAAAAACGATGGGTTAATCTACATTCAATCTTTAAAAGCCCCATTCTTGCCTATAATGAGTGCAACTTCTGACCGCAAGTGTGCAAGCACATGCCACGTAATTTCTAGGTAGCTTTTTTGGTCACGACTTTGCTGATGGACATGATTGTAATCTTTAGGATAGAGCAGGGCCATTAGGAACGGGTTCGACATTGGGGGGGCCACACGCGCGCACACCCACACATACAAATACACATTCACATACAATTTTATACATACAGTGCCTGTTGTCTGCTTGTTCATTTGCCAATGCACGGACAACTGTTTATACAAAGGGTGACTTTCTTGTGCAGACAGCATGCCGATGTGTATGACTAATTTAGTGTGCTTTCAATTTTTCGATAGTTCATTTCCAGATTCTAAATCCTGATAAAGGTGGGCTCTGATTTTTCAGTGCGTTTGTCCCGGTTAATTTCCTTGCAATAAAACACAAAACTCCCTTTTATACTGCATTATAATGAAGCCAATGAGAGTCCTTGTATCATTTTTCTTCAAGCTTTTTTGACAGAACTTGAGTTTTCATGAAGTTTGGGTGTGGCAAAAGTCACTATGTCACACCATGCCACTGAACTGCACTTACAACAAGCAATTTTTTTGTCAACTTTTATATGTTACTCTTCTTTATATGCCTCCTTAATCTTTCTTTCAAGGTTTCTCATTGTTATCCCATTGGGTTGAGTTTTTTCTTGCCCTGATGTGGGATCTGAGCCGAATATGTCGTTGTGGCTTGTGCAGCCCTTTGAGACACTCGTGATTTAGGGCTATATAAGTAAACATAGATTGAATGATGATTGATTCTCCATTACTCAGGTCTGTGATGTTACTGCATGGCGTTCACATAATTACAACAGACAGCATTACGTATAGCAATGTACTGTATCAGCATTTGACTTTAAAACACAAGCATCAAACTCAAGGCCCGGGGGCCAAATCTGGCCCGCCCCATTATTTTTATGTGTAAATAATATGCGTTAATAAAATGGTTAATCTTTTCTTACTAATTATATTTGTTCTTTCCCTTTTGACATTAAAAATCATGTACTGCGTGCAATTATTATTAAATTATATTTATTATTATTAAAAAATATTAAATATTTTAAAATTCAATATTATCAAAATCTATTTATTATATTATCATGTATTGCAAAAATAGTTTTTGTTCAAATAAAGATACATACTGTACTTACATATCTGCTTGACTTATGATTACAATACAAATTATCAATCAAATTGTAGACTGTAAAATTGACAATAGATTTTACGCTTAAATTCCGCCAACTGAGTTTTTTTTACCGTAAAATCAACTCTGGTACTGTTTTTTTTTCCATATACAGTAAGACACTAAAACATAAAAAAAAAAAACAACAACAAGATTTTACTGTAAAAAAAAGAACATTTGACAGCTCTGTTGCGTGAATTTTACCGCTAAAAACAGTGGTATTGTTTTTCCATTCCATTTATTAAAAAAATGTATATACTGTAAAAAAAAAACCCACTGCTTTTACTGTAAAATTCTGGTGACTGAGCTGCCAGGTTTTAAAGTAAAATGTAAATATTTTTGTTGCAGCTTATGTAGAAAAATCTATTGTTAATGTACTACCGTGTCGACACGGACTACAATGGCGGACACGCGCACATTTTCAGGACGTATGCAGATCTCAAATACACATCAGCAGGTACCAGAAGGTAAGGAAAGTTCCTTTTGCATAATATTACGAAACAAAACGTCAGGTAATATGTCTGCTAATAAATGCCATTTTGCGGTTCTTATACACACACCATAATAATACTCGTATGTTTAATGTGCTGACAATCCATCAAACGGTGCGGCTTCATAGCTTACCGAAGTCATTTTGACAGATTTTTGAGCGCCGTGTGTAATGTTCTATATTCTCAAAGGAACATTTAAAAGTTTTGGTGCTGTTTACTGGCGTCATATTGCAGTTTACACGTAACTCTTATGTGTGACTGCCATCTACTCGTCACACTTATCATTACACCATGTAGTAAATAAAACTGCTTCGAGGTCGGTAAGCACAATTATGCCGCACTGTCGATTTTTGAGAAAATCAAAGGATTTTAAGTGCGTCGTATAATCCGTACGGTATTACGGTACTTTTTCAAAGTAAATTTCAGAACACTGATTACTAGGAATAAGATACGATGGCAGATAGCCGTCCAATCCCCCTTTGCATGCAAATGGAAATAACTTTTCCGCCAAGCCACCAACAATTGCATCTGATTGGTGCAGTGATCCGAACACACCTGCATTGGCTGGCCAACTTCACGAGTGGCCTGTGGAGAGGCAGAAATCAGTGTTATTCCATGAAGCGCAAGATGAGGACTGAAAGGTTGAGGGAATGAATGAGAGGAGAGAGGAAAAGGGCAGGGTTGAATCAAAAGATGAATGGATGCGGAACAAGCGCTCATCTAGGCCATCTATGCTTGAGTGTCCGGCTCGACCAACTAATCCACTGCTACGCTCGTCTGTTATTGACATGAGAACACAGGTCAAACTGCTGTGTTTGACCCTTACCTGTGTGAGTTTATGGAGGGTCTGATACCCCTTCATTCTGACACATACCGTATGGTCCAATCCTGTTGAAATATTACCTGACACCCTTGTAATGCAAGGCCGGTGGTGAGAAGCCTGACAATCAAATCCTCTGGGCCATCTTGTTCAAAGGTAATCTGATTGGAATTTGGGTAATGGATTAGATCCATCCATCCATTTTCTACTGCTTATTCCCTTCGGGGTCGCGGGGGGCGCTGGAGCCTATCTCAGCTACAATCGGGCGGAAGGCGGGGTGCACCCTGGACAAGTCGCCACCTCATCGCACGGCCAACACAGATAGACAGACAACTTTCACACTCACATTCACACACTAGGGCCAATTTAGTGTTGCCAATCAACCTATCCCCAGGTGAATGTTTTTGGAGGTGGGAGGAAGCCGGAGTACCCGGAGGGAACCCACGCAGTCACGGGGAGAACATGCAAACTCCACACAGAAAGATCCCGAGCCCGGGATTGAACCCAAGACTACTCAGGACCTTCGTATTGTGTGGCAGATGCACTAACCCCTCTTTCACCGTGCTGCCCATGGATTAGATCAAATCTTAAAAATGTGCTGTAAAAAAAAACTGTTTACGTACATAATCCAATGTTGGTTCTTAATCTGGATTAAAACCTCAGTTTGTGTTGTTCAAAACGTTTTAGGAGGATTGGGACAATTTTGACCAAACAAAATCAGGACTATTCTGATCTCAGCAGTTTGGTGGATCTCTGGAACAATATGAATACATTTTGTTGTATGCCACGTTACATATATTCGTCTTCAAACGTATCATTGGAGCAACTATCGTTTCAAACTGATTTGCCAAATCAGTTTTGGCCACACAGCTCTATCTTCTTCTTCACCTTCTTCCTGACCTGACAATTTTTTTTTCTATTTCAGCCTGTGTTCTGTTCACAGAGACACGGCAATAACAAGCGGACAATCGTTCGTTCTTTGCTCGAAACATGAGAAAGAAGAACCTCCTACTGACTTGTGATTGGGCATAGTTTGCCAATTTCAGGCACATGGGTACTTAAAATGTGATTTGCGTATTTATAAGGGGGCGTGCTCAACCCTGAAGACATTTGTGGTCAATTTCAAGTTAACTGCAATGTTAAAAAAGCCGTGCTTGAAGTTATACGCACACTTTAATACAGAGGTCCCAAAACTTTTTGACTCGGGGGCCGCATTGGGTTAAAACAATTTGGCTGGGGGCCGGGCTGTATATATGTGTATGTATATATATATATATATATATATATATATATATATATATATATATATATACTGTATAGTCGAGGTGTGTGTGGTTTTTCCGTTATACAGTGCTCAATACCGGGGTAGAGCGGAATATACAAATTAGGTCAGGAAAAAACACAAGAGGCTATATCATCCCTACAAGCCTGTTTCACAAGTTTAAAATCCCCTGACAAGCAGGGAAACCTGCAAAACAGGCCTGTAGGGATGATATAGCCTCTTGTGTTTTTTCCTGACCTAATGTATATTCCGCTCTACCCCGACCTAACGTGTATATATATATATATATATATATATATATATTCAGAGTGCAATGATGTCACGTTATTGATGGGAAAATGCATTATTAGGCAATATAATTTTCCTGAGCGGCTAGGAGACACCGAGAGTAACAAGTGGTAGAAAATGAATTAGAAAGGACGTATTTTAAAAAAATAATAAAAATTGTTGTTTTTTTTAACTTGGGACTCCCCGCGACCCGGATTTTGGACGCTGACGGGTCGGATCCGGTCCGCAGGCTGTAGTTTGGGGACAACTGCTTAAATACATCTCAATTTTCACCTGCGTATGTTTTCTGGATTTAAACGTACATTTATTTTTAGTTAGAAATGCAACTCACATAACATGTGGCCCTAGGAAGGTAGAAATAATGTAATCCTCCATAAAGCTGTCAAAATGAAACAATAAAGTATCACATTCTAACTAATTGGAAACTTAATATTTACAGATTAGTCCAAAACACTTGTTCCAAAATTTTTGACAAAGGAATACCTGTGTCGTTTTTTTATGTTTAAAAATTAGCCACACTGCAAAAAGTCAGTGTTCAAGAACAAGAAAAAAAATAAATAAATTAGGGGTATTTTATTTGAACTAAGCAAAATTATCTGCCAGTAGAACAAGAAATTTCGGCTTGTCAAGACTTTCCACAACAAGTAAAATTAACTAACCTCAATGAACCCCAAAATACCTTAAAATAACTAATAACAAGTGCACTTTTGTTGGTAGAAAAATAAAAGAGATCTTTTTGCTCAATATGATGAAAAATATTCTTAAATTGAGTAGATACTAGTGCCATTATCTTGACATAATGATATGCGCTCTGCATCATAATTTTTTTTTTCATGCTTGAAGTAAGAAATTATTACTTTAAAAAAGTAGTTTTTTACCTGCGATTAGATATGTCCGATAATATCGGACTGCCGATATTATCGACCGATAAATGCTTTAAAATGTAATATCGGAAATTATCGGTACTGGTTTCAAAAAGTAAAATGTATGACTTTTTAAAACGCCGCTGTACAGAGTGGTACACGGACATCGGGAGAAGTACAGAGCAGTTGCGTCTCCCAGTCATACTCGCCAACCCTCCCGATTTTCCCGGGAGACTCCCGAATTTCAGTGCCCCTCCCGAAAATCTCCCGGGGCAATCCTTCTCCCATATTTCTCCCGATTTCCAACCAGACAACAATATCGGGGGCGTGCCTTAAAGGCACTGCATTTGCGTGCCGGCCCAATCACATAATATATACGGCTTTTCACATACACAAGTGAATGCAAGCATACTTGGTCAACAGCCATACAGGTCACACTGAGGGTGGCCGTATAAACATCTTTAACACTGTTACAAATATGCGCCACACTGTGAACCCACACCAAACAAGAATGACAAACACATTTCGGGAGAACATCCGCACCGTAACACAACGTAAACACAACATAAACACAACATAAACACAACAGAACAAATACCCAGAACCCCTTGCAGCACTAACTCTTCCGGGACACCACAATATACACCGCCCGCTACCCCCCACCCCCCCCCCCCCCCCCAAGCCCGCCTACTTCAACCGCCTCATGCTCAGCATGTCCCAAATTCCAAGCTGCTGTTTTGAGGCATGTTAAAAAAAAATAATGCACTTTGTGACTTCAATAATAAATATGACTGCCATGTTGAGTTGATTTATTTTGGAAAACCTTGTTATATTGTTTAATGCATCCAGCGAGGCATCACAACAAAATTAGGCATAATAATGTGTTAATTCCATGACTGTATATATCAGTATCGGTTGATAACGGAATCGGTAATTAAGAGTTGGACAATATCGAAATATCGGATACTGGCAAAAAAGCCATTATCGGACATCTCTACTTGTGAGTGTTGATGACACAGCTTTGCAACAGTTGATATTCTAGTTTGAAGCATGTTTTACTCAATATAGGTCATAATATCTCAGCTACAAGCTGTAATATCTTACTGAGATAATTTAGGACCAAAACCCTTAAATTAAGTAAAACACTCTAACATAAAATCTGCTTAGTGAGAACAAATATCTTATCAGACAGAAAATGAGCAAATATCACCCTTATTTGAGATATTTAATCTTCCTTAGATTTCAGTTTTTGCAGTGCATGCAGTCTAATTTGAGCACTCATTATCCGTAGTTGGTCATCTTGAAAAATTTGGATCTGGATCCGATTTATTCAATCCAATTTAGCTTTGAACAACTGGAATACAATTAAGAAGGATTATGTGATCCTGGATGGCAAAAAAAGGGATGGTTTCAAGATCCAGATCCTTTGGATCCAGATTACACCTTTTGAACAACCCGGGCCCTGAAGATTAAGGTAGCGACACTTTTCACTTGAAAGCACCTGAGGGAAGCTCACTTCATTTGAAAATCAATATCCCACTAAAATATAACAGCTTGTCACTCTGGTTTAACAGCTGCATTGGTTAAGCAACAGCGAGAGTGATTTGTGTGGGTGTCAGCTTCATTAGTTTTGCTCACAATTACAAAGCGATGGAACCTACTTGTCTCTGCGGGGAATATTTACAGAGTATTTCAACTGTTGGCTGACGTGATGACACGCTCGGATGCAAAACAAATCACTGCATGAGAACAAACATACACAAATGCATACAGGGACATCATTTGGATTTTAGAAGCGGGGACACCCAATTGTCTTAAATACAGTGGCTTAAAGAGGGCATTGTTTAAAGTTTTTGGATTATGCATGTTTTGGATTTTTTTTTGTTTGGATTATTATTCTTATTTCATTTTAGTGCAATCACAAAAAATGTATTTTTTAAATGTGTTTACCGAATTATATTCCACTCTCCCCATCATTGTCATGGACTCTAACTACTAGACCACCAGAGTGTGATAGGAAAACTTCTGCCAGTACGAATATATCTGTGATAGGTGTGTCTGGTAAAAGTTAAAGTACCACTGATAGTCACTCACACACACTCGGTGTGGTGAAATTACCCTCTGCATTTGACCCATCCCCTTATTCCAGGTGAGGGGAGCAGTGAGCAGCAGTGGTGGCCGCGCTCGGGAATCATTTTGGTGATTTAACCCCCAATTCCAACCCTCGATGCTGAGTGCCAAGCAGGGATGTAATGGGTCCCATTTTTAGAGTCTTTGGTATGACTCGGCCGGGGTTTGAACTCACGACCTACCGATCTCAGAGCGACCACAAGGCCACTGAGCAGGTTTGAAGGTTTTGGATTATGCCTGTTTTGGATTTTTGTTTTTTTTTGGATTATTATTTTTATTTCATTTTAGTGCAACATAACAAAACTAAAAATCACAAACAAATTCATTATTTAAATTTGTTTCCGAATTTTATTCCACTCTCCCCATCATTGTCATGGACTCTAACTGCTAGACCACCAGAGTGTGACAGGAAAACCTCTGCTAGTACGAATATATCTGTGAAAGGTGTGTCTGGTAAAGCGATCCGGTTTGTTATTACATTTAATATAAAGGCCCCTGTCATTTATTAATTGACATTTTCAACGGGATCTCACATGTCTGGAGTGGCACTAAGTTTTGAAGGGGAACATTATCACCAGACCTATGTAAGCGTTAATATATACCTTGATGTTGCAGAAAAAAGACTATTTTTTTTTTTAACCGATTTCCGAACTCTAAATGGGTGAATTTTGGCGAATTAAACGCCTTTCTAATATTCGCTCTCGGAGCGATGACGTCACGTTGTGACGTCACATCAGGAAGCAATCCGCCATTTTCTCAAACACCGAGTCAAATCAGCTCTGTTATTTTCCGTTTTTTCGACTGTTTTCCGTACCTTGTAGACATCATGCCTCGTCGGTGTGTTGTCGGAGGGTGTAACAACACGAACAGGGACGGATTCAAGTTGCACCAGTGGCCCAAAGATGCGGAAGTGGCAATAAATTGGACGTTTGTTCCGCACACTTTACCGACGAAAGCTATGCTACGACAGAGATGGCAAGAATGTGTGGATATCCTGCGACACTCAAAGCAGATGCATTTCCAACGATAAAGTCAAAGAAATCTGCCGCCAGACCCCCATTGAATCTGCCGGAGTGTGTGAGCAATTCAGGGACAAAGGACCTCGGTAGCACGGCAAGCAATGGCGGCAGTTTGTTCCCGCAGACGAGCGAGCTAAATCCCCTATCGACCCTAGCTTCCCTGGCCTGATGACATCAACTCCAAAACTGGACAGATCAGCTTTCAGGAAAAGAGCGCGGATGAGGGTATGTCTCCAGAATATATTAATTGATGAAAATTGGTCTGTCTGCACTCTCAAAGTGCATGTCGTTGCCAAATGTATTTCATATGCTGTAAAACTAGTTCATAGTTGTTAGTTTCCTTTAATGCCAAACAAACACATACCAATCGTTGGTTAGAAGGCGATCGCCGAATTCGTCCTCGCTTTCTCCCGTGTCGCTGGCTGTCGTGTCGTTTTCGTCGGTTTCGCTTGCATACGGTTCAAACCGATATGGCTCAATAGCTTGTTTCTTCTTCAATTTCGTTTTCGCTACCTGCCTCCACACTACAACCATCCGTTTCAATACATTCGTAATCTGTTGAATCCCTTAAACCGCTGAAATCCGAGTCTGAATCCGAGCTAATGTCGCTATAGCTTGCTGTTCTTTCCGCCATGTTTGTTTGTGTTGGCTTCACTATGTGATGTCACAGGAAAATGGACGGGTGTTAATAACGATGGTTAAAATCAGGCACTTTGAAGCTTTTTTTAGGGATATTGCGTGATGGGTAAAAGTTTGAAAAAAACTTCGAAAAATATAATAAGCCAGTGGGAACTGATTTTTAATGGTTTTAACCATTCTGACATTGTGATAATGTTCCCCTTTAAAAAAAAATCTCCCGATGGCCAGTCAGCCGCCGTAACCTGCTGGTCCGATACAATATACTGTAAAAATCCACAATATTATTAAAGCATTGCTTTAAAAAAATATGATCTCACTCACCAGTTTAACAGCAACACAGCAAACACTGTTTAATAATTTGTATAAGGAAGTTCTATCTCCTGTGAATGATCGCTGATTGGTCAGCTGCTGCATGCTGTCAATCAGTGTTCCGTTGGCAAGAAGACAGACAATGAACAATCATATGGGCGGTCTAAAGGTACAAGCATCAATCCATGTCACGTTTGTCCGCCTGGCACAAGTGTTTGACTCCATTTAATAGTGTTACATTATTTTTGGTGTTACGTTGGCAAGAAGACAGCCCCAGAACAATGAACAATCATGTGGACGGTCTAAAGCAGGGGTTGGGAACTTTTTGGGCTGAGAGAGCCATGAAAGCCAAAGATTTTAAAATGTATTCACGTGAGAGCCATATTATATTTTTTAACACTGAACACAACTAAATGCCGTATATGAATGTGCAGTACTCCCTTGAAAAATAGATTCTTAATATCAATTTGACATTCCTGGGTAAATAAAGGTTAACAAAAAAACAAAACATCCTTTAAATTGTAATACAACTGTAAACACAAGTCAACTACTCCAAAACAGAAAACACAGAGCTCATGATGCAAGTCTGTCTTCTTCTCGTTCATTCCCTTTGCCCTCTTCTCGGTTGGTTCGTATCACGATAAAGCCACCAAAAGCTAAAGAAAAAGCACAACACTATCAATGGAAATAATCCCCACTGAACTCTGAGTGGTGTTTCAATACTCTTTTTCCTACTGATGTCATTGCAGTGCACAATGGCAGCTGCAAACGACTTTATAATGCTGTATCATCACTTTAACAAGAAGCCATTCAGACACGTTGGCCCACTTTTGCTCGAGCAATCAAACTGAAAATGAAGTCGGTTGTGACGCTGCCAAGAACGTCCAGCGTTTTATCTTTTGACCCCCCTTAAAAGTAATTTTAGCTTTTTTAATGACAATACTCACTTTTAAACACCTGTTGAACATTCCGATTAAGTCTACATTTGGAATGGGTCAGCATTTTTTTTTTCATGCAAAATATCAAAATGTCCAAAGGTCTGTCACCAAAAATGCTTATTTAAAAGTAAAGTCAATGGCACAGTGTTTTACAGTATGTGTAATGGCGGTCCGCCAGGTACACTGGTTTTATTTTTTCCAATTAAATATACAGAAGGAATGCAAACTCAACTGTTTTTATAAAGGCTATTAATGATTTAATGCAGATCCAGGGAATCCTGTCCATTTCTATCCAGGAAATCGCAACAAGCCGATGCCTAGGGCTGATGTTTGATAAGAAATTATCGAGTTCGAGCCTATTATCGAATCCTCTTATCGAACCGATTCCTTATCGATTCTCTTATAGAGTCCAGATAGGTTGTTGTATATGGAAAAAAACACACAATATTTGGTTTGACAAAAGCTCACTTTTATTATATAAGAAAAAATTAAATGTAATAAATAAATAAATATTGACTTTTACCCCCCTAAAAAAATCAAATCAAATAAATAAATATTGTTGTTACCCAAAGTATATTAAGTGGGATTTTTCAGAAAAAACAAATATATACAGTAACACAAAAACAACCTGTCTCTGTGATCACTATAGGTGTATAAATAATAATATAGTGTTAATTATAATCAGTCCCTTGGGCACACAACTTAAAATAATGCAGCTCTCCAAAAAGTGCACTTCTGCTGTTTGTTATGATGCTTTGACATTTTTGCACTTTATTTCTTTATTGAAAGAAAATTCTATGAAGAGAAAAGTTGTTTGCAAATGTGGTTACAATGCTAAAAAATGAAAAGTTAAAGCTAAAAAAAGAAATGCACTTTATTGAGTTAACATTATTTCTTTATAGGGGGAAATATGTGATGTTATGAGCTAGGCTAGGAAATATAACAACTACAGTACCCAGCATGCAACGGGAGTGACGAGTATGCGCGCTAGCCCCGAAAAGTGATGAGAATGAGGTTATGTGCACGCTGTGAAAGTATACGTCAAGAACTCAGCCAATACGCCTCGTCTGCATTATTTATAATTAGACAGACAACACATATACAGTGTCATTTTGTTTTGTTTACAAGGAAAGAAAAACAAAAGTTAAAAAAGGGAGATATATGTTGTATATATATATGTATGCGCTGCGGTTGCTTTAAGAACGTTGCGATAGCTGCCGTAAAGGAGGTGCGTTGCTAGCCTGGTTGCTATGTTTCCGGTTGGTCGTAAAAGTGTTCGTCATGTGTTTTTACCCTGCTCAAATCTCTCAGTAAAGTTATTCATTGGATTATACCTTTTGTTTTGAACTTTATTACACCTTGGAGCGCTTTTTCCGGTCCATTGTTTTTCCTGCTTTCGCTATCTGCGCCTAATGACTGAGCTACGTAACGTCATTTCTTGTGATGTCTCACGGAGCATTTCTGGTCGGGACGGGATTCGTTCCGAGGGATTCGAATAAAGAACCAACTCTTTTTCTTTACCATAGTGGTCTCGATAACGGGAAACGGTTCTCAAAAAGGGATTCAAGTCCGAGGACTCGGTTCTTTTCTTATCGAACAACCGGGAAAACCGGTTTCGAGTATCATTCCTACCGATGCCTGACCAGGGCCCCCACCAATGCCTGTTTTCACTGCTGGACTCTAGAAAGAGGTTCCGCAGCCTCCGTAGCAGAACCTCCAGGTTCTGCAACAGCTTCTACCCTCAAGCCATCAGACTCTTGAACACATCAAACTAATTCCCTCAATTCCCCCCCTAAAACGGATTAACTCACTGGAATATAAAGACAATATAACATACATCCATAAACTTTGATACATAAGCAAAAGTGCAATATATTTATCTGTACAGTAATCTATTTATTTATATCTGCACCTTATTGCTCTTTTATCCTGCACTACAACGAGCTAATGCAACGAAATGTAATTCTTATCTGTACTGTAAAGTTCAAATTTGAATGACAATAAAAGGAAGTCTAAATCTAAGTCTAAGATGGAAACATTTAGGAAGAAACAATTGTATTTGTGGTAGAATTATAACCGGATGTAAACAACGGCAAATAGTCTAACAAAAAACAATAATATCAATAAGTTAAGACAATTAAAGTACCAATATAATGGAAAAACAAGTTGCCTCTCTATTGAAGATATTGTCATTTCCACTATATTGCCAAAAGTATTTGGCCACCTGCCTTGACTCACATATGAACTTGAAGTGCCACCCATTCCTAACCCATTGGGTTCAATATGATGTCGGTCCACCTGTTGCAGCTATTACAGCTTCAACTCTTCTGGGAAGGCTGTCCACAAGGTAGCGGAGTGTGTTTATAGGAATTATCCACCATTCTTCCAAAAGTTCATTGGTGAGGTCACACACTGATGTTGTTTGAGAAGGCCTGGCTCTCAGTCTCCGTTCTAATTCATCCCAAAGGTCTTCTATTGGGTTCAGGTCAGGACTCTGTGCAGGCCAGTCAAGTTCATCCACATCAAACTCTGGTGCACAGTCATGTGTTCCCACAAGGTTGGGAGCATGTAATTGTCCAAAATGTTTTGGTATCCTGGAGCATTTAAAGTTCCTTTCACTGGAACTAAAGGGCCAAGCCCAACTCCTGAAAAACAACACCATTAGGACACCTGATTCTGATAATTTGGTTGGGTGACCAAATACTTTTGGCAATATAGTGTTTATCTGATGTATGACACTGAAAGACTTACACAGTGTGCGAGTAAATAGATATGATTAAAATTAGTATCAAGCTCATGGAGATTCTTGAGCCATTTTGAGAGATAATGAGCTGGCTAGCGTGACATAGAAGTAGGAACCACAGATCTCTTCCTTACCAACAACAATGCAAATCATGCAGAGTTTGTGGGAGCCAACAACGATTACTTTTGGAAAAATGATGGTTCAGAACCTTATATTGTTGATCCTCAAAATAAAGCGGGTGAGCTATAAGTTCTAGAAGCTCTGCTAAACAGATCCAGCTTTAGTGAAACACTTAGCATCATGTAGCAGCATTGTTAATTGCTAAACAATAAATACATAAAAAAAAAAATATTGCTTACTGTACGATGTCTGCTCTTACTTTGATGACGACTGACAGGATGTCCATATCTTCCAGTTTAGATGACAAATTAATTTTAATCCACACGACGAAGGGTTAAAAAAGTTGCTGTAATGTGTTTGTCTCCATCTCCGGGTATAAATTGAATGTGACAGATGAACAACTTCTAGATGTAAGTCTAAATCCTCCTATTATCCAGATGAGAGGCGTGATTTATAACAGGGGGATCATACTTGTTTTCATTGAGGGCCACACCACAGTCATGGCTGCCAATAGAGGGCCGCTTGTGACAGTAAATAATTAATGAATTTGCCTATGAATTTAAATATTTAAAAACAATTTTACGTAAACAGTAAAAGAAAAACCTGTGGATTTTACCTCTGTTGCCAGACTTTTACTGTAAAATATAGTGTGTCTTTTTAATTATTATTATTTTATTATCACTTAACTTAACTTATGATTTCGAAGCAAGTTATCCATCAAATTGTACACTATAAAAATGACCAATAGATTTTACTGTAAAATGTAGGGAGGTTTTTTTTTACAACATATTACTGTAAATAGAACTACAGTACCGCTGTTTAATTTCATTTTGGCAACTCATATGCCAGTTATTTACCAAAATAAAATGTGGTACCGTAAAATAATCAACCGTGGATTTTACAGTAAACAAAAAACAAAAAAACTGACAGCTCAGTTGACAAAAGTTTACTCTAAAAAAACAAACATTGGTCGCTTTTTTTTTCAATTGACAGTAATATGCTGTAAATAAAAACCCTTCATTTTACAGTAAAATCTATTGGTCATTTTTATAGTGTACAATTTGATGGATAACTTGTTTCAAAATCATAAGTTAAGCAGATATTTAAGTATTTATTTGGATTTTGACCATAAAATTTAGATACTATCATATTTGTTACAATATTGGACACTATTTTTTTCCCTGTCAAACCAGTAAAAAAAAAACCCTAATACCTTTAGTGAGAAAGTAAAGAAAGAAAATATAAGGTATTTTATTGACACGTTATTTTGTGGGCCATATACAATGATGTGTAGGGCCAGATCTGGCCCGCGGGCCTTGAGTTTGACGCATGTGATTTATAATCTGGAATAATTTAGACGAGCCGATACCCGACGCAAGCGTAGCAGAAACGGCGGCTAACAAGACATCGCCTGCTGCAGTGTTGCATAAACTTCTTCTTCTTTACAGTTTTAAGGCAGTTTGTGTTCATTTAAATACACTTTATCCATTTTTTACACATAAACGTAACTCTGCACCTTTCCACCACATTAGATGCCATTTGTCACATACAATAAGGGGACAAAGACAGGAAAACTCAAACACGAGCAACTAGTGTTGTCCCGATACCAATATGATGGTACTGGTACCCGTACTAAAATGTATTGGGTACTTTTTGGTACTTTTGTAAATAAACAGGACCACAGAAAATGGCATTATTGGCTTTATTTTAACAAAACATCTTAGGGTACATGAAACATATGTTTCTTAATGCAAGTTTGTCCTTAAATAAAATAGTAAACATACAAGACAACTTGTCTTTTATTAGTAAGTAAACAAACAAAGGCTCCTAATTAGTCTGCTGACATATGCAGTAACATATTGTGTCATTTATCTACCTATTATTTTGTAAATTTTATTAAGGACAAGTGGTAGAAAATTAATTATTATTCTACTTCTTCATGACGGCGTGGCGCAGTGGAAGAATGGCAGTGCGCGACCCGAGGGTCACTGGTTCAATCCCCACCTATTACCAACCTCGTCATGTCCGTTGTGTCCTGAGCAAGACACTTCACCCTTGCTCCTGATGGGTGCTGGTTAGCGCCTTGCATGGCAGCTCCCTCCATCAGTGTGTGAATGTGTGTGTGAATGGGTAAATGTGGAAGTAGTGTCAAAGCGCTTTGAGTACCTTGAAGGTAGAAAAGCGCTATACAAGTACAACCCATTTATCATTTATTCATCATTTATTTACTGTTAATATCTGCTTACTTTTTCTTTTAACATCTATCTACGCTTCTGTTAAAATGTAATAATCACTTATTCTTCTGTTGTTTGGATTAGTCTTAAATTTGGGTATCAATAAGATACCAAGTAGTTACAAGATCATACATTAAACATATACAAAGTCCTCATGTGTCCAGGGACATATTTTCCAAGTTTATAAACATAATATACATTTTTTTTTAAACGAAAGAAGATGTTGTGATGCCAAAAAATATCGACGTAATCATAGTAGTATCGACTAGAAACACTCCTGTACTTGGTATCATTACAGTGGATGTTAGGTGTAGATGGCGTTTGTTTACATTTTGACGCCAGTGAGCTTCGGTGTATAGTGAAGCATGTTTAGCTATTTCTCGTCCTGCAATGATAATGCTACTTGTAAGAAACATACTTTATTTGTCGCCATAAAGACAAGGATTAGTGATTTAGAAGTAGCTAAAACACTGCCGACTGGGGCAGGATGTTAGCCGCTAGCTCGCTAGCCATGTCTTAAAGCACCTATTCCTGAGGGCGTTTCAGTGTTATAACTTCACCTTTATCGTTAGTTTTTAAGCCAAAATGCGTCCGTTCTACTTTTTCTGTTGACACACTGTATCTGCTTGTAAGTACTCTTTGCTTGTGCGCTGCTGAACATGCTCGTCCAGCAATGACACGACGTGACGACGACGGGGGCGGACCGGTACTTTTCAGAGGCGATATACAAACCCTGTTTCCATATGAGTTGGGAAATTGTGTTAGATGTAAATATAAACGGAGTACAATTATTTGCAAATAATTGTCAACCCATATTCAGTTGAATGCACTACAAAAACATATTTGATGTTCAAACTGATAAACATTTTTTTTTGCAAATAATCATTAACTTTAGAATTTGATGCCAGCAACACGTGACAAAGAAGTTTGGAAAGGTGGCAATAAATACTGATAAAGTTGAGGAATGCTCATCAAACACTTATTTGGAACATCCCACAGGTGAACAGGCAAATTGGGAACAGGTGGGTGCCATGATTGGGTATAAAAGTAGATTCCATGAAATGCTAAGTCATTCACAAACAAGGATGGGGCGAGGGTCACCACTTTGTGAACACATGTGTGAGCAAATTGTTGAACAGTTTAAGAAAAACCTTTCTCAACCAGCTATTGCAAGGCATTTAGGGATTTCACCATCTACGGTCCGTAATATCATCAAAGGGTTCAGAGAATCTGGAGAAATCACTGCACGTAAGCAGCTAAACCCGTGACCTTCGATCACTCAGGCTGTACTGCATCAAAAAGCGACATCAGTGTGTAAAGGATATCACCACATGGGCTGAGGAACACTTCAGAAACCCACTGTCAGTAACTACAGTTGGTTGTTACATCTGTAAGTGCAAGTTAAAACTCTCCTATGCAAGGCGAAAACCGTTTATCAACAACACCCATAAACGTCGTCGGCTTCGCTGGGCCTGAGCTCATCTAAGATGGACTGATATAAAGTGGAAAAGTGTTCTACTGTCTGACGAGTCCACATTTCAAATTGTTTTGGGAAATTGTGGACGTCGTGTCCTCCGGACCAAAGAGGAAAAGAACCATCCGGATTGTTATAGGCGCAAAGTGTAAAAGCCAGCATCTGTGATGGTATGGGGGTGTATTAGTGCCCAAGACATGGGTAACTTACACATCTGTGAAGGCGCCATTAATGCTGAAAGGTACATACAGGTTTTTGAGCAACATATGTTGCCATCCAAGCAACGTTACCATGGACGCCCCTGCTTATTTCAGCAAGACAATGCCAAGCCACGTGCTACATCAACGTGGCTTCACAGTAAAAGAGTGCGGGTACTAGACTGGCCTGCCTGTAGTCTAGACCTGTCTCCTATTGGAAATGTGTGGTGCATTATGAAGCCTAAAATACCACAACGGAGACCCCCGAACTTTTGAACAACTTAAGCTGTACATCAAGCAAGAATGAGATTGAATTGTTCCTGAGAAGCTTAAAAAAATGGTCTCCTCAGTTCCCAAACGTTTACTGAGTGTTGTTAAAAGAAAAGGCTATATAACACAGTGGTGAACATGCCCTTTCCCAACTACTTTGGCACGTGTTGCAGCCATGAAATTCTAAGTTAATTATTATTTGCAAAAAAAAAATAAAGTTTATGAGTTTGACCATCAAATATCTTGTCTTTGTAGAGCATTCAATTGAATATGGGTTGAAAAGGATTTGCAAATCATTGTATTCCGTCTATATTTACATCTAACACAATTTCCCAACTCATATGGAAACGGGGTTTGTAGTACCGAATATGATTCATTACTATCTCAGTACCATACTAATACCAGGATACCGTACAACCCTAGTATATGCACGCATAATTTGTCTTTTTAAAGCACAATTCAATCTAGATGGACATTTTTAACAGACAAATACTCCTTTTGGTTGAAAAGTAGAATGGATACCAACACCTCACGACCTGCCTGCCAATTGCTTGCATATTGTTGTACCGTGGTGGAAAATAGGGACATGACAAAATATATGGAGGGCAAGGCAGAGCTGTGGTTGTGTTGCTACAATAGCTATCGATTAACAATTTGTTACCGCCTCATGTCCCGCCTGACTTGCTCGTAGTGGGAAGTGACCGCAACAAAGGCGGGCAAAATAGGAGGATCATCTTGATAACCTGATCACAATAGGTGTCTTGCAATTGACGTGGTATTTTTAAAGGCCTGTTTTGAGAAGTTTTTCTGATAACCCAAAGAAGCATTTTGGCAAGATTTACTACACTGTTGTTTTTGACGTTTTGTCGAACTGAACAAAGCCCGAGCTAATTAAAGATCAATAGCTCTTGTCTGTTCAAACATCTTGGAAAACAACATCATACTCACACTAGGCCAGCCGCACAATATGAAAATCAACGTGCGCTGAATGGTGAACTTCAGCAAACAGAAACCCTTTTTCTTATCACAGCATCACGACCTACGTCTTATGTTATGCAAATAACAATAGATTGGGACCACAGTGGTATTAATAGTATGCATTGCACTAACCATTCTTATAAAGGGTTTCACATTCACACCAAAAGTATCAAAAATTGAATTGTGCATGAGATATGGTGCGTTCTGTTTGTACTGGTAAGTCGGAATTTCCGAGTTCCGAGTCGGAATTTCAACTAGATCACCCCTCGTGGTCGGATTGTGTATTTTCAGTACAAAACTAAAAATAGCATTTTAAAAACGGAATTAACTTTAGTTTTTTTCACAGAATTATATGACAGTCAGACTGTAGAAAACTCAAAACCAGTGAAGTTGGCACGTTGTGTAAATCGTAAATAAAAACAGAAAACAATGATTTGCAAATCCTTTTCAACCTATATTCAATTGAATAGACGGCAAAGACAATATACTTAACGCTCGAACTGGAAAACGTTGTTATTTTTTGCAAATATTAGCTCATTTGGAGTTGAATGCCTGCAACATGTTTCAAAAAAGCTGGCACAAGTGGCAAAAAAGACTGACAAAGTTGAGGAGTGCTCGTCAAACACTTATTTGGAACATCCCACAGGTGAGCAGGCTAATTGGGAACATGTGGGTGCCATTATTGGGTATAAAAGCAGCTTCCATGAAATGCTTTGTCATTCACAAACAAGGATGGGGCGAGTGTCACCACTTTGCCAACAAATGCATGAGAAAATTGTCGAACAGTTTAAGAACAACATTTCCCAACCAGCTATTGCACGGAATTTAGGGATTTCACCATCTCCTAATATCACATACAGTAGTATCATCAAAAGGTTCAAAGAATCTGGAGAAATCACTGCACGTAAGCGATGATATTACGGACCTTCGATTCTGCAAGCGGTACTGCATCAAAAAGCGACATCAGTGTGTAAAGGATATCACCATATGGGCTCAGGAACATTTCAGAAAACCACTTTCAGTAACTACAGTTTGTCGCTACATCTGTAAGTGCAAGTTAAAACTCTACTATGCAAAGCGAAAGCCATTTATCAACAACACCCAGAAACGCTGCCGGCGTCGCTGGGCCCAAGCTCATATAAGATGGACTCATGCAAAGTGTAAAAGTGTTCTGTGGTCTGACGAGTCCACATTTGAAATTGTTTTTGGAAACTCTGGACGTGGTGTCCTCCTTTTCAACCCATATTCCTCCCGGGTTGGGGAGGAGACCCTGCCCCAAGTGGAGGAGTTCAAGTACCTAGGAGTCTTGTTCACGAGTGGGGGAAGAGTGGATCGTGAGATCGACAGGCGGACCGGTGCGGCATCTTCAGTAATGCGGACTCTGTATTGATCCGTTGTGGTGAAGAAAGAGCTGAGCCGGAAGGCAAAGCTCTCAATTTACCGGTCGATCCACGTTCCCATCCTCACCTATGGTCATGAGCTTTGGGTTATGACCGAAAGGACAAGATCACGGGTACAGGCGGCCGAAATGAGTTTCCTCCACCGGGTGGCAGGGCTCTCCCTTAGAGATAGGGTGAGAAGCTCTGCCATCCGGGAGGAGCTCAAAGTAAAGCCGCTGCTCCTCCACATCGAGAGGAGCCAGATGAGGTGGTTCGGGCATCTGGTCAGCATGCCACCCGAACGCCTCCCTAGGGAGGTGTTTAGGGCACGTCCAACCGGTAGGAGGCCACGGGGAAGACCAAGGACACATTGGCTGGCCTGGGAACGCCTCGGAATCCCCCGGGAAGAGCTGGACGAAGTGGCCCGGGAGAGGAACGTCTGGGTTTCCCTGCTTAGGCTGCTGCCCTCGCGACCTGAACTCGGATAAGCGGAAGAAGATGAATGGATGGATGGAGTGATTGGAGCACATACTTGTTGGTCACGTTGTTGGTGATGTTTGGTTCTTTTATGAATTTATTATGGGTCTACTGAAAATGTGAGCAAATCTGCTGGGTCAGAAGTATGCATACAGCAATGTTAATATTTGGTTACCTGTCACTTGGCAAGTTTCACTGCAATAAGGCACTTTTGGTAGCCATCCACAAGCTTCTGGCAAGCTTCTGGTTAAATGTTTGACCACTCCTCTTGACAAAATTGGTGCAGTTCAGCTAAATGTGTTGGTTTTCTGACATGGACTTGTTTCTTCAGCATTGTCCACACATTTAAGTCAGAGATTCGGGAAGTCCATTCTAAAACCTTAATTCTAGCCTGATTTAGCCATTCCTTTACCACTTTTGACGTGTGATTGGGGTCATTGTCCTTTTGGAACACCCAACTGTGCCAAAGACCCCACCTCCGGGCTGATGATTTTAGGTTTTCCTGAAGAATTTGGAGGTAATCCTCATTTTTCATTGTCCCGTTTACTCTCTGTAAAGCATCAGTTTCATTGGCAGCAAAACAGGCCCAGAGCATAATACTACCACCACCATGCTTGACGGTGGTGTTCTTGAGATTAAAGACCTCACCTTTTCTCCTCCAAACATATTGCTGGGTATTGTGGCCAAACAGCTCAATTTTTGTTTCATCTGACCACAGAACTTTCCTCCAGAAGGTCTTATCTTTGTCCATGTGATGTCAGATGAAACACAAATTGAGCTGTTTGGCCACAATACCCAGCAATATGTTTGGAAGAGAAAAGGTGAGGCCTTTAATGCCAGGAACACCATGCCTGGGATTTGGGCTCTGGGAATCACTAATAAACCGGAGTTCTTTGAACACAGACTTCTTGCTGGGACATATGGTACAATACAATCAGCAGGATAAGATGGAGCTACTAAGACAGATAATTAGTTCAGACCAAATGTGTCGTGTTTCAGGTGCAAAGTGAGCCTAAGCAAACAATTATTTGCCTTGGGTGAGTTCACCCTAAGACTTTTTCAATTTGCGATGCAAGATTTAAGCCAACGGTTACCTATGCGATAATCAGTCCAAATCAGAAACTCCCAGATCCGTCTAGGCAAGTCGACTGTGACTGATTTTTTTTTCCCTAAACAAATACTTCAAACTACTCCTTTTCCTTGGTCTACTCTATTATTTTCCCCTCATGTCTAACAGTTCAAACATTCTCTTTGAACTCAAATGTTCATCCAAACATTATACGTAGTACATGCATATTCGTTTTCCGCAACTCCCTGAACATTGGTCGCATACTGTACAAGTTGTTACCATCTACATAGAAGTTGCTTCATGCCATCTCTGAGATTCCCGACGCAACAGTACATGAATAAATGCAAACAACGCGACTCACGTTATGCCTGCCGGTGCACTTGGCCCCTTGAATGTGGGATTTGAATGGCCCATTTGCGAGTGAATTACTCCGCGTTTGGTCTTTGATTGGCAGTTCGGATTATTTGAATTGTGTACAGTTTCGGTGTGACGGGCAAGTCAAGCAGCTGTCAGACCGCCCTGTCCTTGTCAGTTGTCGATCCTCCTCATCCTGCAGCGTTGAGACAGCACCGACAACCTTGCTCTCTTGATTGCTACGCTAAGACGGCACCTCGGGTTTGTATTGCGTCTGTCAGGTCTTCTCGCTGAACGTGTGCTAGTTTGATTGACCTTTGACGCTTGGGGTGGACTCCAAATAATATTACAGCTCGCAAGACTGCTCTTTTTGGAAAGACCATAGCTTTGGTCTGAGTCAGATCGAACCTGTGAAAGTTAAAGGGGACCTAAGAGAAATTTTGCCTTATGTTGGGATGCTTGTGTTGAACCGGGGGTCGGCAACCCAACATGTTGAAAGAGCCATCCGTATTGGACCAAAAATACAAAAAACAAATCTGTCTAGAGACGCAAAATGTTAAAAGCCTTACATAAGTGTTATAATGAAGGCAACACCTTAGACATAGACTTTCTTTTATTGTCATTCAAATTTGTACTTTACAGTACAGATGAGAACAACATTTTGTTGTATTAGCTTGTTGTAGTGCAGGATAAAAGAGCAATAAGGTGCAGATATTAAAACATAAATTACTGTACAGATAAATATATTGCACTTTTGCATATGCATCCACGTTTATGGATGTATGTTATATTGTCTTTATATTCCAGCCAGTTAATCCATTTTTGGGGCGAATTGAGGAGATTATTATGATTTGTTCAAGAGTCTTATGGACTGAGGGAAGACACCGTTACAGAACCTGAAGGTTCTGCTACGGAGGCTGCGGAACCTCTTTCTAGAGTCCAGCAGTGAAAACAGTCCTTGGTGGGGGTGGGAGGAATCTCTTCAGATTTTCTGAGCCCTGGTCAGGCAGTGGCTTTTTGCGATCTCCTGGATAAGAGGAAGAGGAGTCCTAATGATCTTTTCCGCCGTCCTCACCACTCTCTGCAGAGACTTCCAGTCTGAGGCATTGCAGGCTCCAGTCCAGACAGAGATGCAGTTGGTCTGTAGGCTCTCTATAGTGCCTCTGTAGAATGTGCTGAGAATCTTTTTACAAGAGCTCCGGTGTGTAGGGACCAGGTCATATTGTCAGTCATCTGCACACCCAAGAACTTGGTGCTGCTTAAGTTAATGTTTCAGAGGGTAATATAACTCCTGGAAATTACTGGCTTAAAACTGCCAAAGGTATATATGTGTTTTCCCAAGTTAAAAGAAACGGCAGGCTGTCTTCTTCTAATGGATTTATTACAATCTTTGCAAGCTGGGTAACGTTTGCTGTGGTCTGGAACAACATGGTACACAATCAGCAATGCGGCCAATATTACATACATGTAATGTGTCATGAGATATGCAAATATAAGTTAAATACACAGAGGACATAACAAAAGGAAATTAAATTGAATATCAAATATACCTACAAACGAGGGATACTGATGCAATATATATACACAGCTAGCCTAAATAGCATGTTAGCATGGGTTATTAGCACTCCACGCAAGTCAGTAACATCAACAAAGCTCACCTTTGTGCATTCACGCACAACACAAAACGTTTGGTGGACAAAATGAGACAAAGAAGGAGTGGCATAAAACACATATTGTACACGTAAATCAACTACGGTGAGTTTAAGGACCCACAAAATTAGTATGACAAAACGGCGCTGGCCAAATACTGTCATCAGTGAAGCATAAACACAAACATATTAAATAGTGGGCTTTCTAACAATTAGGAAGGTTTAGGGGTTAGGGTTAGGACCATGCAGAATAAGGCATTAATAAGTACTTAATAATGACTAAGAGCCAATATGTTACTACTTTGCATGTTAATAAGCAACTAATTAATGATGAATACGTTCCCCCTACTAAATTGTTACCAAAAAAAGATAGTATAAAGTATTATTTTCATGTAATCACGCACAAAGTAATACCAACGTGCGACATGCAGTGACATAAATGCTGCTCAAAGTAGCTGTTTTTTATGCAGCTCTGAATCGAGTGTGTAGGTGTATGTTGTGACTAGGTGATCCGTGTAATGTTGAGAAGTATGAAGAATTAAGTGTGAAGTATATTTTCGACCATGTCTGGAAAAAAAATAGCGGTGATTTAATATATATAAACAGCGTAGATTTTCAAAAGATACATTATGGTACTTTCGGAAAAGATGGGGCGTGGTTTAATTTGCAATCTGGGAACGTCACCGCAAACTTGCAGACAGACTCAAAAAACTCGGGTTGTAAATGTAACTGTGGAGCAAAATGTACACCAAAGGATATCCAATACATATTATATATACCAGGAGGAGGTGGTTTAAATAAAGTAATCCTACGTCTCCTTTAAAGATCTTGAATCATCGCATGTTTTCAACACCAACTGAAGGAATTATATGTGTGCCCTCATAGTTAAGCACTTCTTGGTGTAGTGTTGTCCCGATACCAATATTTTGGTACCGGTAACAAAATTATTTAGATACTTTTCGGTAATTTTCTTTTTTTTTTTCTTTTTTTTTGTAATTGCATTATTGGCTTTATTTTAACAAAACATCTTAGGGTACATTAAACATATGTTTCTTATTGCAAGTTTGTCCTTAAATAGTGAACATACAAGACAACATGTCTTTTATTAGTAGGTAAGCAAACAAAGGCTCCTACTTAACATATGCAGTAACATATTGTGTCATTTTCTATTCTATTATGTTGTCAACATTAAGGACAAGTGGTAGAAAATGAATTATTAATCTACTTGTTCATTTACTGTTACTATCTGCTTACTTTCTCTTTTAACATGTTTTATCTACTCTTCTGTTAAAATGTAATAATCATTTATTCTTCTGTCATTTGATACTTTACATTAGTTTTGGATGATACCACAAATTTGGGTATCAATACGACACCAAGTCGTTACAGGATCATACATTATTCAAAGTATTATTCAAAGTCCTCATGTGTCCAGGGACATATTTCCTGAGTTTATAAACATAATATACATTTTAAAAAAACGAAAGAAGATGTTGTGATGCCAAAAAAATATTGACGTAATCGTAGTAGTATCGACTAGATACGCTACTCTACTTGGTATAATTACAGTGGATGTCAGGTGTAGATCCAACCAATGGCGTTTGTTTACATTGTGACGCCGGTGAGCAACGGTGTGTAGTGAAGCATGTTTAGCTATTCCTCGTCCTGCAGGGATGATACTTGTAAGAAACGTACTTTATTTGTCGCCATGGAGGCGAGGATTAGTGATTTAGAAGTAGCTAAAACACTGCCGACTGCTGCTGGACTTTAGCCGCGAGCTAGCTAGCCATGTCTTAAAGCACCTCTTCCTGAGGGCTTTCCAGTGTGAAAACTTCACCTTCATTGTTAGTTTTTAGGCCAAATTGCGTCCGTTCTCCCTTTTCTGTCTACACACTGTGTCTGCTTCTAAGTACTCTGTGATTGTGCGCTGCCGAACATGCTCCTCTGCTAGTATACCAGCTGTTAGTAAACCAGCAATGACGTGACGACGACGGGGGTGCGGGTGGAGTGGTGGAGGACCGGTACCTTTCAGAGGCGGTATAGTACTGCATATGATTCATTAGTATCGCGGTACTATACTAATACCGTATACCGTACAATCCTATCATAGTGTAAGATGGCAACATTGTATAAATCCCAATAGGCCTGACTTAAGGACAATGTTATTTGAATGAATGACATGTAAATCATTTTTAAATTTTTGCACTGACAGAAAACTCCCAGTTTCAAAATTTACATGAGTGGCGCTCAAAATACTTTGTAAGACGTGCAACCATGAAATAATTTAACAGAGTACCAGCCTTGGCCCTGCAAATATACTTTGCTTGACGGTGGCCATGTTTTTCGACTAATTTTGCTAAAATTCTATAGACATGTGCTTGTTCCTTAGAAGCATAAATCAAATATTGTGGTGATTCAGCTAAACGCCCTAAAGTAATAGTGTTGGGTTTGTGGAGTACTTTGAGCTATGCGAGAAATTTCAAGTCAATCCAACTGGAGGGTGTCAAATTAGGGTGCATTTGTTCAAAATAATTATAGCATAAACAACACTAGGTGGTGCATTTTTTTACACATTTCCACCCTTTTGTACGCTGAATGCATTGTAATCGTCGCGAGTTTAAGTCTCCTAGACCAGTGTTTTTCAACCTTTTTTGAGCCAAGGCACATTTTTTGCGTTGAAAAAATGCGGAGGCACACCACCAGCAGAAATCATTAAAAAACGAAACTCAGTTGACAGTAAAAAGTCGTTGTCGCAATTGTTGGATATGACTTTAAATCATAACCAACTATGCATCACTACAGCTCTTGTCTCAAAGTAGGTGTACTGTCACCACCTGTCACATCACACCCTGACTTATTTGGACATTTTTTGCTGTTTTCCTGTGTGTAGTGTAGTGTTTTACTTCTTGTCATGCACTCCTATTTTGGTGGCTTTTTCTCTTATTTTTGGTATTTTCCTGTAGCAGTTTCATGTCTTCCTTTGAGCGATATTTCCCGCATCTACTTTGTTTTAGCAATCAACAATATTTCAGCTGTTTTTATCCTTCTTTGTGGGGGCATTGTTGATTGTCATGTCATGTACATTGTCTTTGCTCCACAGTCAGTCTTTGCTGTTGTCCAGCATCCTGTTTTTGTTTACTTTGTAGCCAGTTCAGTTTTAGTTTCGTTCTGCATAGCCTTCCCTAAGCTTCAATGCCTTTTCTTAGGGGCACTCACCTTTTTTTTTATTTTTGGTTTAAGCATTAGATACCTTTTTACCTGCACACTGCCTCCCACTGTTTCCCACATTTACAAAGCAATTAGCTACCTGCTGCCACCTACTGATATGGAAGAGTATTACAGGGTTACTCTGCCGAGCTCTAGACAGCACCGACACTTAACAACAACACATAATTTGCAGGCTATAATTACTGGTTTGCAAAAAATATTTTTAACCCATCCATCCATCCATCCATTTTCTACCACTTATTCCCTTCGGAGTCGCGGGGGGCGCTGGAGCCTATCTCAGCTACAATCGGGCGGAAGGATTTTTAACCCATATAGGTGAAATTAGATAATCTCCCACGGCACACCAGACTGTATCTCACGGCACACTAGTGTGCCGCGGCACAGTGGTTGAAAAACACTGTCCTAGACTATGCGTTGTGTTTGTGGTAATGACGGACAGGAGACTTGAGTAACATTATAGACATTGTTTACTTCCTGATCAATCAATCAATCAAAGTGTATTTATATAGCCCTTAATCACAAATGTCTCAAACCACAACGACATCCTCAGCTTAGATCCTACATCAGGGCAAGAAAAAACTCAACCCAATGGGATACAATGAGCAACCTTGGAGGGGACCGTAGATGTGGGGACCCCCCTCCTGGGCGACCGGTGCAATGGATGTCGAGTGGATCTACTTAATAGTGTGAGAGTCCAGTCCATAGTGGGGCCAGCAGGAGATCATCTTGAGTGGAGACAAGTCAGCAACGCAGAGACCCCCAACTGATGCACAGATGAGTGGTCCACCCCGGGTCCTGACTTTGAACAGCTAGGGGTAGGGCATTGCAGAGTACTGGAGCCTGAATAGAAAACACTCTATAGCCCGCAGACTTTTTTTGGGCTCTGGGAATCACTAATAAGACGGAGTTATTTGAACGCAGATTTCTTGCTGGGACATATGGTACAATACAATCAGCAAGAGAGGATGGAGCTAGACCCTTTAGTAGGAATCAAATACATACATTGGGCTGAAAACAAAGTTTTGTTGTACTTGTGCAATGACAATAAATGCCATACCATTGTGTGCAACATTAAAGTCATAGTTTTCCCCAAAATCTCAATGGTTTGACATAAGAGGTGTTCGACTTGAGAGGTTAGACATGATCTGCTTTCCCAATCACTCTGTGTGGCCGGCCGCTGCTTACCCGAGGGGAAGAAGAGAATCATAATGGATTAATCACAGACTGGTGCAGAACGAATCGGTGCTAAAGTCAGACAGTCGGTGTGAATTATATCAAAGGTCAGCTGGGGGTTACTGACTGAATTGCCATTGAGTTCAATTAGTTTGCCTCAGGTGATGGTCACTGTATCTGCTATAGTTGAGGGCTTGTGGTTCTAGCCTTCAAAACTACCACATGACTGACTGCTTCGGTGTGTCCATTTACCTAAAAAATACCGGGCAGGAAGGAATGCTGCTAATTAAGATTCAAGACTGCTTTCTACCTGGTACAATAAAACACATATGTTCATCATTTTCTGCGGGTGTTGCCTCAGGTTTGTGTGTAAACTAACATGCCATGGTGGCATTCAGCTCTCTGCAAGTTGAGTGTAAACAAGCAAGTTGTCACTTAGACAATGATGTTGTGAAACTTGAAAGAGGTAACAGCTGCACTGAAGCATTGATTGTGTTGTTTTAGCACTACAGCACATTCATGATAAGCGATATCATGATGTTGTTTTACAAGGCAAACATTGAATCTGTCATCCATTATGGCATCTCCACATAGTTTGGAAATATGTCTGTCAAACTCAAAATCCAACTTCAAAACCTGATTCAAGAGGGCTGGTAAAATAATTGGCATGAAGCCCCCTTGTTCCCTTCAAGAAACATTCGACAAGACCGTAAGGAAGCAGGGTCTTAAAATCGCCCGTGACCCACACCGCTTACTTCGTTGTGAAATTGTGTTAATGTCAAATGGTAAACGGTACAGAACGGCAACATACAAACAACAACAGGTATAGATTTTCCTTTGTCCCACTGGCAATCGAAGCACTTAACAGAAAACTACTGTAATAACCGGATGCAATAATGAGTGCAATATTGGGATAGTGCAATACGGGAGGTGTGCATTGTGTGATCTCATAACTAACTGATATACCTGTGCACTGTTATCTGTCGTCACTGTAGTGTCGGATGAACTGTATGTATGTATGTATGTATGTATGTATGTATGTAAAACGCTGTCTTGATGTCCAAGACAAATTTCTCCTCGGAGACAATAAATCTAATTATTATTATTATTATTATTATTATTATTATTATTATTATTATTTTGATAACAGTGAAAACAAAGTTGTTTTTTTATTTTGACATGTCTGCATTAGTTTGTGAACGTTACCTCTCCCACTCCTGGGCTGCACCCAATGGAGTGACAAGTTGGCAAAACCAACCCATATTTGACCGCATTTATCAACTTGATTTGACATTTTTCACACAGTTAAATGTACTTTGCAAATCCCCACTTTAACTTTAAGATGTTTAGCTGAATACCCGTGTATGTAATCTGGCGCAACATTGGCAACTACATTTGAGCACAGTTGGTAAAAACACTATCAATCAACACTTCTTTGGGACTTGGCAACTAATTGTCCATAAGTCATTAACCGTTTGTATAATGATGATAAGCTAACATCGTCATGATCCGTTTCCCGGATCATGTTCTGTTTAGCTTTGGACTCCCTCAGTTCCTGTTTTGTGCACCCCTGGGTTTGTTTTGGTTACGATGGCTGCTGATTGGTTTCACCTGCTTCTGATTAGTGTTTGGCACTAAACGAACACGCATGTTTATGGGTGGTCGTTCTCCCAGGATGCAGACGGGAAACTCCGAACGAAGCGTGCAGGTACGATATGATTTATTTGTCATAAATCATACAACATACAAAAAGACAGGAAACAAACAAAAGAGACACGTGCCGATTGCACAGGAAGCTAAAGCAAAAACTTAGCACATGAATCAAAGGCATGGAAACAAGAAGTCATCCAACGTAACTGTTGCATACTGAAAATAAGGAAGCCAGCCCATGTGTGGCGAGCAACGTGAATAAATAGCTCTCTGATTAGTGCCCGGCAGCAGGTGAGCGTGCCGAACACTAAACATGTACATAGTGTATATACCCCCACCAACCCCCCCATTGTTTGTACATATTGTTTTTCAAATCACCTGACATGTTTACTGTGTATATGTATATAATTTATACATTTTTTAAACGTATTATTTTTATATGCATGTTACAGGTTATATATCTTTTATTATTGAATGCATCAAATGTGATGAATATTTAATGGTCCACAGTGGAAACAAGCCTTTTGGCTTTTTTGTGCCATCCATTTGCCTTTTTAAAGCATTGCATGGATTCAATTCTTTAAGATGTCAATAAACTTCTCAATCAATCAATCAATCAGAGGCAGGTGAAACCAATCAGCACCCATGGCAACCAAAACAAACCAAAAGGAACTGAGGGTGTCCAAAACTAAACAGAGCATGATCTGGGCAAAGGATAATGACAAACATTGAATTTTGAGTACAAGTAATTCGGGGCTCCACAAATATAATTTACCGTTATGTAACAAAATCTAGACACCCAAAGTGATTTATAGCATTTTGATTATTGGTGCTTGATTTACTTACTACACTTCTGCTGTTATAGTACACCATTTTAGTGGAAACGCCAATCTGAATTGTCCCTCAGTGAACAGAACTGAACTTAGTCGAAACAAGACAATAGCTTCACATTTGTGTTACATTTACTATTCAGTATTCAGACCAGGCTTTTGCTGAAAATGAAATACAAGCCTACACTGTATGATTGCCTATCTTTACATATTCATGCCAATTCACAGCAAAATAAATTGTCCTCTTCATTCTCCAACAGTCCAGTTTGCTGTGAGAATCAACTTTGTATATTCCATCGAGGGCTTATGTATCATTCCTGTCTACCGAATGGGCCCCCTTGCTCTTGGTCTTTGTAGTCCTTGTTTACACTTGGTTTTCCCTCCTCGAGTGATTTAGATGTGTGAAAAACGACCCGTCTTTTTGATTTGACTGTAATATCGAGTGAATATGTGGTGTAGTAGATTCCAGTGAAGAGTCATGGGTATTACAGCTGGTATTGACTAACAGTCAATGCGAGCTGTCTTAGCGCCTGATAAATCAGATGTTCTGCATTCGTGCTATGATTGATATTGATTTACCATAGTTATAAACAAGCCGTGTGTTTCTTTTATCCGTTCTTGCTGTGTGAAAACACAACATATTCTTTATAGCTCAGGACCACCATCTCCAACATTTTGGGACGGAATTTAAATTTAGATTATATTTCATCTTGCGGCATTAATAGGCATGCACTCCTGACATGAACACATCTCTAAGCATTGCTTTCAACATACCTTTTCCAAATTCAGGATTTATGAAGACTGGGTAAATCATCTTGTGCACACACTGATACAGTATAAGTGGTAAGGAATTTACGGTGCTCAATTAATTTCTGGAAGAGGTTCCTTTTATTAATGTGTGATTTTCCTCCTTTAGGTGTATTTACTGCTGTTATTTGCATAGAGTTCTTGCAAAAGGTCTGAGGATGTTTCTATCTTTTCTGACTCGATGTTGACAGTCCTTCCTTGAGGCTTCCTAGGCAGTTGCTTAGCAAGGTACAATAGCTAGAGAACTTGCAGTTTCTGTTGTATTAGCTTACATCCATCCATCCATTTTCTACCGCTTGTCCCTTTTGGGGTCGCGGTGGGTCGCTGGAGCCTATCTCAGCTGCATTCGGGCGGTAGGCGGGGTACACCCTGGACAAGTCGCCACCTCATCGCAGTATTAGCTTCCAATGTGATGCTAAACAACACTAAAATACCAAATCAACTGTACTGTAGGGACATTAGGGTGCTGCTACTATTTACTGGTTTGTTTTCATTTTTGTGAACCAAATCAACTAGGGTTGCCAACATTTTGAAAAAAATAAAGGATACCTTCTTGTTAAGGCCGGCTTTCCAAACAAATGTGCTGCTTCATAACAAAAAAATGCAACCATCTGCGTAATCCGTAATCAACTTGACTAATGGATGGATTTGGATACAAATTTCAGAACATTTCCAAAATAGGTCCTGGAACAAGTTATTTTGTAGTTGTCATTATTATTAAAAAATGAGCTTGTCAAAAATACTAACATCAATCAATCAATCAAAGTTTATTTATATAGCCCTAAATGATGAGTGTCTCAAAGGCTCAGATCCCACATCAGGGAAAAAAAAAAAACTCAACCCAATGGGATTACAATGAGAAACTGTCCCCCGGGCGAACATAGATTGGGGATTCTCAAACTGTGGTACGCCAAAGAATCACTTAAGTAAATATTGTAATGTAAAAGTTGTATTTTCTTGTATTCAAATACAGTGTTACTGTTCAAACTGTGTGTAATGTTACAATATACTTAATAATTAAGATACCTTGGTACCAGGTGAAAAAAGAGAACCACTGGACTATAGACAACAACCAGTCATGCATTTTAGGTTAATCAAGGGTTATGCCGCCTATGTTTTGGTTTGTTTCATGATATGTAGAATATCATCATGCTAAAAATATCCGTAATTTAGCCACCTTTTTTTTTTACGTTAATTGCTATGGTTATTTTGTTTGAGGGAACCTTTTTCGTTGATGCATTGTAGCGTTGTGTGGTGTTTTCCGTAGCAGGAGAAAGAAGCACCTCCTGCTGAACCCTCATTAGGCAGCATGTGTCGTTCTCAGTAACACGGCTACTTTCAATATGATTTGCGTATTTATAAGGGGATGTGGTCCGGGTGTGACAGCCATGCCTGTCTGCAGTCGATTTCAAGTAGATTGCGATGTAACAAAAACATTTGCTTAAATTTGTGCGTGCGAACATTTCCATACATCTGCATTTTTACCAGTGTACGCCATTTCCTGGATTTGATCATACGTCCATATTTAGTGGAAAGCCACGCAACTCTTTGTACATGAGGCCTCGGATAAGTTATGACTATTGGGGAATGTAGCGGCTCAAATGGTAAAACGGTCGTCTAGAATCTTGAGGTTTCCTGGTACGAATCCACCCAGTTTGTCACTCAATACTTGTCCATGCACAAGATAAGTCAGATTTCTCAAATAGTTCGGCTCTAAATAAGCCTCCTAAAACCCATAGAAACACCTTAATCTGACCGTATTCGAATTTTGAAAAGTGGGACGAACACACCTGGATTATGCGATTGGAAACCAGATTTTTCGAAGGGTTGTGTGCAGCAGGAGAGGATCTTTCGTATCGCGCATGCGCCAGTCTCATTGTGCAGTATATAACCCAGAAGTAGATACCATTCAATAAAAACATGGCAACAATTGTAATGAAGAGGAGTCATACCAAAGACTATAAAAATGGGACCCATTATCTCCCTGCTTGGGGAGATAATGGGTTGGAAAATGGGGGTTAAATCACTAAAAATGATTCCCGGGCGCGGCCACCGCTGCTGCCCACTGCTCCCCTCACCTCCCAGGGGGTGATCAAGGGTGATGGGTCAAATGCAGAGAATAATTTGCCACACCTAGTGTGTGTGTGACAATCATTGGTACTTTAACTTTACTTTAACTTTGAGGAGACTGTTTATTTGCCTCACAAATTAAAAAGAAAAGAACATCTCATACGAATGAGATGAAATATAATCCATCCATCCATTTTCTACCGCTTATTCCCTTCGGGGTCGCGGGGGGCGCTGCAGCCTATCTCAGCTACAATCGATGAAATATAATGAAGCAGGTAAATGAAGTCGCATAATAAAGTGTTCATAAACCTCTTCACGCTGCATTTGTGGACTCCAAACTGATTAACTTTCCGCACAACGGGCAAGATCGTCCATTACAATAGCAACCTTCCTCTGGATATCAGTCGAGGCACGAACTGTTGGATTCAAAACTTCTTCCATCAATCCAGAGAGCCTTTTGAATCAACTTTGAGACATTCAAAAGTTTTGTTTCCATGATTTTAGTCTGAAATTTTCTTCAGAAAAACGCTTCCACCGTCTTTCTTTACATCCAACCTGATACATTCTTGGTAGTAGCATCATGTTTGTAGTGCAATCCAAAATCATTTCTTGATGCTGTCGGCTATTTAACAATTGCATAGCCTTTAGAGACGTAATATGTGTAATCTGTGCCAATATTACAGTGGGCATAAGTTAAAACAAGTTGTAAAATCCTTGTGTGACGTTATACGGTTTATACTCTATTGTTCGTAAGTATATGCACCGTTTTGTCACTGACACGATCAGGAAGAAAATGCAAACTATCACCTGCTGCTGAGAGAAAATGGGTCAGGATGATCAAGAGTCAACCGAGAACCACCAAAACTAGATCTGCAATGAATTGGAAGTATTAGTGCGGATTCAGTTATCCGCACTAAAATGAAATAAGCGCCCCCCCCCCAGTGTACGGGAGGCACATGGTGTATGACCAATAGTTGCATATAAGAGTGTGCTTGGATACTTGGACTTCACACGTAGGTGTGAAAATACAAACAAAACCGGACTATTTGAGAAATCAGACTAATTTAGTGCAAGAAAACATAGTGACCGCAGTTGTGTCCTTGGACAAGACACTTGACCCACCTTGCTCCTTGTGCCAGCCCCATTATGTATGCAACAAAGATTAATAATATCAATGCACATGAGAAACAAATAGAGGCCAAGTCAGAGGGGACAGGCATGCACATAGATTTGCATGTTGTTTTGATGCCATATACGTTCATTGCAGCTATTTAAATCAAATGTTAAGTGGTTGTGCAACAGGACTGGAATCCTCAAAGATTAAACATTAGCTGTCAAAAACAGAGAAATACAGCTTAACCTTTTTGTCTCCGACATTTTCGTGCTGTTCCCTTTACCAAAACAGTTATTATCCTCCTGATGAAAATGACACTGTGACTTCCTCATGTTTCTCTTTTTGACTTTGTGCCTGTACAAAAATAGAAGTGTCTGCCATCTTCACAGGTGTACCCGTCTGACATTGTCCTCTGTGCCTCTTCCAGATCATGCTGGCACATTGCAGCATCTTTTTTTTGTTTGTCATGTCCTTTCATATCATTCCAGTCTGATTAGCAGTATCACGCTGTCTTCGGCACCTCACTGACCTTCCTTGGCTTCTTTTGAAATGATCTACTTTGTTATGGTCCATAAACACTGAAAGTGGAAAAACAGCTCTTCATCTCTACTTAGAAAAGCTTGCCGCTCCTTCAATCCCTTGATGAAGTGGTGAACTGAATAAGAAATCTGAACCTTGGTTGATGCTTCTCCTGCTGCCTCTTCATTTGACTTCCCCGAAGGTTTACAGTTCGGAATAGGGCCAACAATGACTGGCTTAAGTTGCAAACTCAAGACCTTTGACTGAATGAGTGAAATAAGTGACAGGTGGTCAAGCACAACAAGACCTTGTACCTTGTCTGGAAACCGTTGTTGGCATCCTCTGCGGTCAGATGTTTCTCATGATGGACTTGGATCCACCCCTCTCCACTCGTACTCTCCAAATCCAGATGATTTTTAAAGCTTTCGCTTTGAAGCTCAGTTTTAGCTCCTTCTGTAGAAACGTAATGGGATTATTGTCCAGAGAGTGACTAGGCTTCAAGATCCTTACGTCCTTTGCTTTAAAGCCACTCCTTTGATGTCCATGCACGGCCAAATGTAATCAGACATATCCAAATACAGGATGTCTATAACCTTAACTTTACACCAATTTCTGCATCCTATGTATCCAAATGTTTTTGTTTTGGTTAATGCATTATGCATAGTGTAATAAACAATTGAATGTATTTTTTCAATTTTTTTAATTGGCACAGAATCTACAATTTTACGGTCGATTTATTCTCCGTGTCTTGTAATTGAGCATGAAATTAAACATCTCTGAGGAGGTTTTCCGTTCAGGTTAACAGGTGGAACTATCATGCGGAGCATGTCTAAAATTAGTCACATTTTAGTTTTTACCTTTTGTATCAGTTTTTTCTTGTTAGAGAAACTTCCATGTGGTATTTTTTATTGTGTAAGTACTTTATTGATATGGATGAGTCACTCATCCGTAATAATACCTAACCCACCAAAACGGTGTGTTTTGAGAAAGAAATGCATTTGTTTGTGTTTAAAGTACATTGACTGAAGACCCCAGCAGTGAGTCAATCAATCAATTATGATCTATTTGTACAGCCCTTAAACACAAGTGCCTCAAAGGGCTTCACAAACCACAATGGCATACCCTAGTCCAGGGGTCTGCAACCCGCGGCTCCGGAGCCGCATGCGGCTCTTTGATCACTCTGATGCGGCTCAGCTGCATACTTGCCAATTGTCCCGGGAGATTTCCGGATTTCAGTGCCTCTCGCTGAAAACTCCCGGGATTAATATTCTCCGATTTTCACCCTAACAATAATAATAAGGGCGTGCCATGATGGTACAGCATTAAGCGCCCTCTACAATCTGTACAAACAGCGTGCCAGCCCAGCCTTTTGTTGTATGCATCTTCTACTTGCAAGTGACAGCAAGGCATACTTGGTCAACAGCCACACAAGTTACACTGACGGTGGCCATATAAAACAACTTTAACACTCTTACTAATAATGCGCCACACTTTGAACCAAAACCAAACAAGAATGACAAACACATTTCGGGAGAACATCTGCACCTTAACACAACATAAACACAATAGAACAAATACCCAGAATCCCATGCAGCCCTGGCTCTTCCGGGCTACATTATACACCCCTGCTACCACCAAACCCCGCCCCCCACCCCAACCCTGGTCCCCCACACATCAATGTTTATGTTGTGTTACGGTGCAGATGTTCTCCCGGAATGTGTTTGTCATTCTTGTTTGATGTGGGTTCACAGTGTGGCGCATTATTAGTAAGAGTGTTAAAGTTTTTTATACCGCCACCGTCAGTGTAACCTGTGTGGTTGTTGACCAAGTATGCCTTGCTGTCACTTACGTGAGCAAGCAGAAGCCCCATACTACGTGTGGCTGGGCCGGCACGCTGGTTGTAGTGGGCGCTAAATGCTGTACCATCACGGCATGTTCGAGAGAATAGTTGCCCTGAAATTCGTAGTCTGACGGAAAAATCGGGAGGGTTGACAAGTATGACACTGTCAAGCGCTATTCATATAAAACTTGCGGGCAGCACTAACATTCAATTTTCATATTAAGGTGTGGGCCGCATGTCTGAGACCCTTGGTTTATACATAGCACAAAGCAAAAAAAAAAACTTTGTATGCAGTGTTATTTCATTTTAAATTTCAAAAGATTTTTGTGGCTCCCATTGTTTTCTTTAATTTGTGAAACTGGTCAAAATGGCTCTTTGACTGGTAAAGGTTGCCGACCCCTGCCCTAGTCTAAACCCACAAACGATGTTGCCAGTGCCACACGTATCAAAACGCACCAATGAAGATATTCTAAAGATGTGCCGGATGTTGTAGTGTTATAAACTTTTTGTAAATAATGCTCAGTTTGTTGTGGCAATAAATGACTCTGATAACAAGGGACCTTGTCCCTGCCTTCACAATGTGCCTCATTATCTTCACGTATGAAAGATAATGACTACAAACTTCTTTTAGATGTACCAAATCATTTATGCAATTGCTGTTTTTTGTTCTTTTACTCTTTTATCTTGGAACAGAAATAAACTGGGTCATTTTTTAAACTTGGCAATGTATTTTAAAGAAGGAAAATTACATGGTAAATGTCAAACAAGGACCCAGTAAGAAATACAGTACTAAGGCCTTTCAGCGGTCATCAATTCATGCAAAGGTAACACATACATTTGACAAGCTGTCATAGCCAAGCCTTTTTTACCTAACCTTGAGGGAGATGCTATAGCTTGAAATGAGAAGGGTACATGTGTTGTCAGGGTTGTATTTTATTTGTTATACACTGGGGTGTATTAGCTTTCCTTGGAAGACATGGAGCTCTCGGAGTGGAAGGTTTGATCCCTAACCCACATAATAAATCATATACCATAGTACCTTGTGCCTTCAGATCCAAACAAACTGTGGCCTGACAAACAACATTTCCTGTTTACATCTTTATTTTAAAGAGCTAGCATGGATCTAATACCAACGTCCTCAAACTTTTACAATCATTAGACCAGGGGTCGGCAACCCAAAACATTGAAAGAACCATATTGGACCAAAAACACAAAAAACTAATCTGTCTGGAGCCGCAAAAAATGAAAAGCCGTACATAAGTGTTATAATGAAGGCAACACATGACGTAAGTGTCTATATTGGCTATAATAGCCTACTATCAAAATTACTATATGTCGCAGGCTGAAGCAAATCTTCGTTGACAGAAATGTATAAATTGAGTATTTCTTCCACATATTTTTACAACATTAGAAACCATTAGTAAATCAGAGGCTACTTAGAAGATGAGATAACTCCTGGAAATTACTGGCTTTTAATGGCCAAAGATATAGATGTTGCCTGGAACAACATGGCACACAAACAACTACACTATATTGCCAAAAGTATTTGGCCACCCATCCAAATGATCAGAATTATGGTGCGGGGTTGTTTTTCAGGAACTAGGCTTGGCCCCTTGGGTTCAGTGAAAGGAACTTTAAATTCTCCAGGACACCAAAACATTTTGGACAATTTCATGCTGCCAACCTTATGGGAACAGTTTGGAGTGGGCCCCTTCCTCTTCCAACATGACAAGGTTCATAAAGACATGGATGACAGAGTCTGGTGTGGATGAACCTGCACGGAGTCCTGACCTGAACCCGATAGAACACCTTTGGGATGAATTAGAACGAAGACTGAGAGCCAGGCCTTCTCGACCAATGCGCTTTTGGAAGAATGGTCGAAAATTCCTATAAACACACTCTGCAACCTTGTGGACAGCCTTCATAGAAGAGTTGAAGCTGTAATAGATGCAAGAGGTGGACCAACATCATATTGGACCTTATGAGTTAGGAATGGGATGGCACTTCAAGTTCATATGTGAGTCAAAGCAGGTGGCCAAACACTTTTGGCAATATAGTGTATCTGCCAATATTGCATACAGATAATATGTCATGAGACATGCAAAACTAAATGATATACAAAGATGATAAAAGTAAAGTAAATTAAATGAGCTCAAATATACCTACAAATGAGGTACATACAGCTAGCCTAAATAGCCTGATTAACATCAACAAAGGTCACCTTTGTGCATTCAGGCACAGTATAAAACGTTTGGTGGACAAAATGAGACAAAGGAGTGGAATATTTTACATGTAAACAAACTTTTGCGTCACAGTCCACACTATGGTGGGTTCAAGAACCGCCAAAATTAGTAGGACAAAACAATGTTCACGAAATACTCATATTAAACATATTAAACAGTGTGCTGTCTAACAATTGGGAAGGTTTGTGTCATGTTTGTCTTCAAACAAAAACCATACTGAAACCAAAAAAATATTTTTACCCTACTTTTTTTCCATTTTCAATCCAGGGAGCCACTAGGGCGGCGCTAAATGACTATTGGTCTAATGTTCAATGGGCTGTTCAAGTCATGTCTATGGCATGTATCAACAGTCATTCAAACATTAACACAAGGTTGAACTTGTTCCACAAGCCAAGCAGAGATGGTTAAAGGAAAGTCATCCAGCAGGTCTCAGCTTTCGTTTTTCAGGAGTCTCACGAATAGCTTCCCTGCGTTAAATAAGAAATATGATTTTTAAAGAGAACATAATCTGTTTTTTTAACTGAGAATTTGACATCTATTGGCACGTTGCTTCCAACATATTAATTGGAAGACTTGTAACCATCTTGACTCTAAATAAAATGCCTGCTCTTGAGCGCTGTGTTTGTCACATTTCAGTTTCCTGTACTTTGTGTGTTTCAGGTGGCTGTGACAGGGGCAACCCCAGGGCAGGACCCATGAGGAGTTATAGAAGATGCTCACAGTCTGGGCGCTTCTGCTCTTCTTCGCCATGTGGGTGACAAGCACCTCTGGTGGCCCGCTCTCCTTCAGAATAGGTAGGTCAAAATCTCAAGGCTAGATTCTTGCGTGGGCGTCCCACAATGTTGTGTGTCTCAACTGAATAAGAGTTTTGAGTCTTGGCGTAGTTTCCCTGTGCTGTATTAAAGACAACCCCATGTCATGTGGAGATGATTAGTGTTCCTTAAAACACATATATGGTCACTCCACAATGTTGTGTGCCTAAAATGAATTAAAGTGTTGTATTAGCCTGTTACCTGTGCAATATTTAAGCTGATCTTGTGGTAAAAAGTTTACATACACTTGTAAAGAACATTAATGTCATGGCTGTCTTGAGTTTCCAATAATTTCTACAACTCTTATTTTTTTGTGATAGAGTGATTGGAGCACGCACATGTTGGTCACTAAAAACATTAATGAAGTGTGGTTCTTTTATGAATTTATTACGGGTCTACTGAAAATGTAACCAAATCTGCTGGGTCAAAAGTATACATACAGCAATGTTAATATTTGGTTACATGTCCCTTGGCAAGTTTCACTGCAATAAGGCGCTTTTGGTAGCCATTCACACGCTTCTGGCAAGCTTGTGCTTGAATTTTTGACCACTCCTCTTGACAAAATTGGTGCAGTTCAGCTAAATTTGTTGGTTTTCTGACATTGACTTGTTTCTTCAGCATTGTCCACACGATTAAGTCAAGACTTTGGGAAGGCCATTCTAAAACCTTAATTCTAGCCTGATTTAGCCATTCCTTTATCACTTTTGACGTGTGTTTGGGGTCATTGTCCTGTTGGAACACCCAACTGCGCCCAAGACCCAACCTCCGGGCTGATATTTTAGGTTGTCCTGAAGATTTAGGAGGTAGTCCTCCTTTTTCATGTCCCATTTACTCTCTGTAAAGCACCAGTTCCATTGGCAGCAAAACAGGCCCAGAGCATAATACTACCACCACCATGCTTGACGGTAGATATGGTGTTCCTGGGATTAAAGGCCTGACCTTTTCTACTCCTAACATATTGCTGGGTATTGTGGCCAAACTCAATTTGTGTTTCATTTAACATCACATGGACAAAGATAAGACCTTCTGGAGGAGAGTTCTGTGGTCAGATGAAACAAAAATGGAGCTGTTTGGCCACAATATTAACATTGCTGTATGTATACTTTTGACCCAGCAAATTTGGTTACATTTCCAGTAGACCCATAATAAATTCATAAAAGAACCAAACTTCATGAATGTTTTTTGTGACCAACGAGTATGTGCTCCATTTACTCTATCACAAGAAAATAAGAGTTGTAGAAAGGATTGGGAACGCAAGACAGCCATGACATTATGTCCTTCACAAGTGTATGTAAACTTTTGACCACGACTGTATGTGGAGATGATTAGTGGTCCGTTCGACTCTCATTTGGTCACTCCACAGTGTTGTGTGCCTCAGATGAATTGAAGTGTTTAGTATTAGCATATGTTCCCTGCACAATATTTATGATGGTTTCATGTTATATGGAGATGATTACTCTTCATGTAGCCTCTCATGTTGTCACTCCACAATGTTGTGTGCCTCAGATGACTTAAAGTTTTGAGTCTTTGCGAGATTGCCTGTGCTGTATTGGAGATGATCCAATGCTATGTGGAAATAATTGGTCCTTCAAGTGGAAAAGCAAGTTGACTTTATATGCTTAATTGTGCTTTATTGTATCCATTAAACCAGATCTAATTGTATTTACACACCGCAAAGTATGTAAAAATACCGTCTAAACATCATAAAATGCCACGAATTCAGTCAGCCAATTTGAATATTCTGCTCCGAATGTCGTCGGCAATTTCCGTAGATTTTATGACACTGTAGTAACGCTTCTGCACTCTGACCATATCAGATCAGTCATACTGGCAATACGCACAAATTCGAAAGAGGTGTGCTGTTAATCATTCACACTTTTTATGTAAGACCAGAACACATAAGCTTGGCTTTTTTATGCATTCAAAATCGTAAATAAATAGCTAACAATTGAGTTAACACATCGAGGGTCCTCTATTGCGCCCATTATACACTCTAAAAACATTGAGAAACTGCCAACAATACTCCATTTACACGTTCTAGACCTGACAATTAACCAAATATGAGTGATATTGTTATTATAAGTGCTGACGCAGACGGGCTATTTTAGCGGTGCATTGATAGCTGTTAGCTAATGCTATTTTACACTGCTATTGTTGACAGACTAAGCCGGCGGTTGCTTCTGCTTTGTCTCAAAATTGCTAAAAGTAAGTTACAATTAAGCTGCATCCGTGTAGCACTAGCCTTCTAAAACTTATCGCTCATCCTCTAAAAAATATCAGGTTCTGGATCATAAATGTTCCCAAAGTAATCTTTGTTGGCTCTCACAAAGTCTGCTTGATTAGCACTGTTATTGATGGGGAAGAGATCTGTGGTTCCTAACTCTGCGTCACGGACCACATGACTGGGTTCTTCATTCACTCTCAAAATGGCTCTGTGAGATGAATGCTATTTTGATCATATCCGGTACTTAAAGACTCTCCTGTGGTCAGTCCACAATGTGGTGTGCCTCAAACGTATTGTGTTTAATTGTATGTTTCCTGCGCAATATTTAAGATGATCTCGCGTTATGTGGAGATGATTAGTGGTCCATTAGATTCACATGTGGTCACTCCACAATGTTGTTTACATCAGATGACTTAACGTTTTGAGTCTGAGTGTAGTGCTGCATTGGAGATGATTAGAGTTCCTTCACTTTGCAATGTTCTGTGCCACGGATGGATTCAAGTGTTGTGTATTGTGTGTTTCCTGCGCACTATTTAAGATGATCTTGTGTTATGTGGAGATGATGAGTGGTACTAGTGTCACTAGTGGGAGAAAATGTATTATTAATCTACTTGTTCATTTATTGTTAATATCTGCTTACTTTCTCTTTTAACATGCTCTATCTACACTTCTGTTAAAATGTAATAATCACTTATTGTTCTGTTGTTTGATACTTTACATTAGTTTTGGATGATACCACAAATTTGGGTATCAATCAGATACCAAGTAGTTACAAGATCATACATTGGTCATATGCAAAGTCCTCATGTGTCCAGGGACATATTTCCTGAGTTTATAAACATAATATGATTTTTTTTTAAACGAAGGAAGATGTTGTGATGCCAAAACATATCGATGTAATCATAGTAGTATCGACTAGATACACTATTGTACTTGGTATCATTACAGTGGATGTCAGGTGTAGATCAACCGATGGCGTTTGTTTACATTGTGACGCCGGTGAGCTACAGTGTGTAGTGAAGCATGTTTAGCTATTCCTCGTCCTTCAGTGATAATGGTATTTGTAAGAAACTCACTTTATTTGTCGCCATGGAGGCGAATATTAGTCATTTAGAAGTAGCTAAAACACCGCAGACGGCGGATGGACTTTAGCCGCTAGCTAGCTAGCCGTGTCTTAAAGCACCTCTGTTTCAGTGTTATAACTTCAACTTTATCGTTAATTTTCAAGCCAAAATGCGTCCGTTCTCCCTTTTCTGTCTACACACCATGTCTGCTTGTAAGTACTCCGTGGTTGTGCGCTGCCGAACATGCTCCTCTGCTTTCAAAACCAGCAATGAAACGACGTGATAATAATTAATTTTCTACCACTTGTACAACCCTAAGTAAACACTTGTGTGGTCTCTCCATAATGTTGTGTGCATTTAGGTTCATGTTCTCAGCTACACTTCCTTTTACAGTAGTTTCACCTAGTCTGTTCTTATGATTTATCTCTATCTAACCTTATTATTTCAATGTATTTAGTTTTGAATTCCAATTTCTCTTGATATAAATGAATATATGCTATTTTCAACGATTATTCATTATTTATTTGTGAACAAAGTGATGAAAGTATTTATACTATGCTGATGGCTTCTGTAAGAGGACATTCTGGAATAGAATCTATTGATCTTGTATGTGTTGTGTCTTTTGACAAAAATCTTTGAACGTAGCCTGAAGGAGCCATATGAAGTAGCCATACGCAGCTTTGTAAGCAAACTTTCGGGTAAATCGACAAGTTCCACCTGCTGGCTTGTGCTAACAAAATTAGCATTTGTCGTTTTCTGGTCATTTCCTCAGACGATTGCGAGTGTCTTATTCTCATACAGTGGCTCGTTTTCTTCCACCATGGTGGAGTTGTTTTCAGGTTGGGGGGGACATTAATAATGCAAAAGCCTTCTTACGATCCCCATGTGGATATTATAAGACCGTTGGAACATTAACTCAGCCCATACATAAAACATGTGACTCTTTTTTTGAGTCGGAGCCGCTACAGTAGGAGTTAAAGAGCACTTTCTATCTTTTTAATGAAGTGGTGGTTTTTTTTTTAGTTGTAAATGAAGTAGCTTTTGGTGTTTTAAAATGTTAAAAAAATATCTTGTGCAAATAGTTTTTGGCAATTATAAAAACATGGAGTTTAGGTAAGAAAAGCCATGTGAATTGAATTTAATTATTTATTTCAAACCTGCACAGTACAACAACACACAATTTTTTTTTACATTTTGGCAGAGACATTTATGCAAGGCTTGAAAAGGGGTTGGATGAAGCAAATGCTTAGAATATCCCAACCCCTCTCACTCATTCCACATTTAACATAAACAAAATAATACAAGAACAATACTATACAAACAAAAACAAGAAAAGCTCCTGTACACTAACAATACAATAGTACCACTGTTACTATGAGACAAGACAAGACAAAACACACACACACACACACACACATATATACACACACCCACACAATCATACACACATACACACATACACACACACACAGGCCCAAACACTCCCTGACCATACACCTCTCTCTCATCATTCTCTTTCCTCCTCGTACTTCTTCAGTACTTCTTTTTTAAACACTCTTTTAAATTGAATCATGTTAGAACATGTTTTTAATTCGTCCCCTAAGTTGTTCCACAGACTGACTCCACGCACTGAAATGCACATTGATTTTAAAGTTGTTCTAAATTTAGGAAAATATAATTTGTTGTTTCCTCTTAGACTGTAACTATGATGAGCATCTCTATCCTGGAATAGGTTCTGTATATTGGATGGTAGAGAGTAGAGAGTAAACATAATTTGAGCAGTTTTAAAGTTGATTACATCGTGCAGTTTAAGTTGCTTTAACTCCATGAATAGTGGATTTGAATGATGTCTGTAGTGAACATTGGACACAATCCTAATTAGACTTAGACTTAGACTAGACTTAGACTTCCTTTTTATTGTCATTCAAATTTGAACTTTACAGCACAGATAAGAACAACATTTTGTTACATAAGCTCATGGTAATGCAGGATAAAAAAGCAATAAGGTGCATATATAAATAAATAAATATATATAAATAATATATATATATATATATATATATATAAAATAAATAAATATATATAAATAAATAAATAAATATATTACTGTACAGATAAATATATTGCACTTTTTCACATGCGTCCACATTTATGGATGTATGTTATATTGTCTTTTTTATTCCAGCAAGTTAATCCATTTTGGGGGGAGTTGAGGGGATAATTTAATTATGATGCGTTCAAGAGTCTTACGGCCTGAGGTAAGAAGCTGTTACAGAACCTGGAAGTTCTGCTTCGGAGGCTGTGGAACCTCCTTCTAGAGTCCAGCAGTGAAAACAGTCCTTGGTTGGGGTGGGAGGAGTCCTTGCAGATTTTCTGAGCCCTGGTCAGGCAGCGGCTTTTTGCGATCTCCTGGATAGGAGGAAGAGGAGTCCTGATGATCTTTTCCGCCGTCCTCGCCACTCTCTGGAGAGGCTTCCAGTCTGAGGCATTGCAGGCTCCAGTCCAGACAGAGATGCTGTTGGTCAGCAGGCTCTCTATAGTGCCTCTGTAGAATGTGGTGATGGCCTTTTTCTGCAGAATGACTAAAGGCTGTAGATGAGATTTATAACAATTTCCCCAGACTTCAACACAATAGTTTAAATATGACATCATAAATGAATGATACAATAACAGCAGAGCATTGGTGTTCAATAAATGACATGATCTCCTCATCATTCCAACACATTTAGCAACTTTTGTCCTCAGGTAATTTATATGAGGCTTCCATGATATATTTTCATCTGTTACCACACCTAAGAATTAATTTTGTTGAACATATTCTATTGATGTATCATCAATAACAATCCTGATAGGTATATTACTTTTGCGATTGCTAAAGAGCATGATTTTGGTCTTCTTTAAATTCAGAGACAATTTGTTGGTATTAAACCAAGTTTTTAACTTGATCATCTCCTCAGTTACAGAGGCCAGAAGTTGCTTCACGTCGTCACCTGCACATGTAATGGTTGTATCGTCAGCAAAGAGGATGAACTCCAGCAGTGTTGATACTTTACATATTTCATTGATATACATTATAAATAGTGTGGGTCCTAGTATCGACCCCTGGGGGACTCCACAGGTTATGTTCATGAGTGTTGGTCGATCTGAACAATCTGCTGTCTCTCATTCAAGTAGCTGCTCAGCCATTTCCCTGCCACTCCCCTTATGCCATAGTTTTCCAGTTTATTTACCAAAATTTGGTGGTCAATGGTATCGAAAGCCTTTTGCAGGCCAATAAAAATTCCTATAACAAATGTGTTTTTCTCGATACCATTAGTAATGTTCTCTATTAGATCACTTAAAGTTAATGAAGTTGACCTATTTTGTCGGAAACCATATTGACAATCAGATAATAATTTGTGAATATTTGTGAAAATACAAAATAAATATTTATCTTCTCTTCCATAGCTGTGGCCATTTCTCTCCCTCCATGGCTGCAAACCTTGATCAGGAACTTTATCATCCAGCATTGTCAACATGTCTTACTTTAATATAATTTTGGCATATTTTTTTTTTTTTTTGTGTGTTTGTTTCCTTGCCAGCGTCTTCTTTTGCTTATTTGGCTTAACACCACGAACATTGTTTTTCAAAACAACACACATAGTTCACGGCATCCACACATCTTTGATCACATCAGTCTTTTTTTGGATTGTTAAAAAAAAAATGTGACAACCAAAGACTGCTGTTTAATGCACTGTTGGTGTATTTTTTTTTCTTTTTACAGCTGCATTGTTGATGGATAATTGCTGTTTTTCTATTCTCTTCCAATGCCATGCATAGAGTGTTTGCTGTCTTACAGGATATCTAACTGTATGCATGTTCCGAATAAATTTAAATGGGAACTGCACTTTTTTTTTTTAATGTTGCCTATCGTTCACAATCCTTATGAGAGACAAAAAGACAAATTTTTTTTTTGCATTCTAACAAATAAGAATCAGCTCGTTCTCGGTGGCTACCAATGCAGCTAATGGGAACAATCAGATCAACCTCTAAAACACTTTAAAATGCATACAAAAAACGTCAACAATACATTCCTTAACCTGTATGATAACCAAACTGTAGCGACATTGTTATTGTAAACGCAAACACCGGGTAACTCTTTTTCTTTCATAGTAACACATCGGCGTGCTTCGGTATTAGTCGTAAAAGCTAACTACGTAGAGCAGGGGTGTTAAACTCAAATACAGAGTGGGCCAAAATTTAAAACTGAACAAAGCCGCGGGCCAAGGTTGAACAAATTAACCTTTTAATAGGGACCCAAACAAGTTTTGCATTAAATATTGAACAAGCAAGGTTTATATAACTTTATAGTGACATGCAAAATTGAGTTTCAAATAATAATAATAATAATTAAAAAATATATCAATGGCATATCAAATACAATTTAAATACAAATTGAATGCCTCTTTTCTATTTGCAGCCTTTTGAGGTAAATATCAATATTAACTTTTTCCACAGGCTAATAAATTTGAAAATAAAATAACAATGAATAAACCAACCATTCAGGACTTTAAACTGCTCAGTTTGCAACACACTGATCTAATCTGATGTGCCCAAGCTAGATACCTGGCATCCTTTCTTGGATGCTAGTTCATTAATGTCGGGGCTCAGGCTTTGAGCTGAGGCTACCTTCATTATCGAACGAAGGTGTTCATCAGTCATTATATCTCGTAGTCCACCCAGACCACAGTCTTGGGGGCGTGCCTTAAATGCACTGCCTTTAACGTCCTCTACGAGCTGTCGTCACGTCCGCTTTTCATCCATTCTAACAACGTGCCGGCCCAGTCACAAGAAATGTGCAGTTCTGTACGCACACACACGTGAATGCAACGCATACTTGATCAACAGCGATAAAGTTTACACTGAGGGTGGCAGTATAAACAACTTTAACTCTGTTAGAAACAGACGCCACACTGTGAATCCACACCAAACAAGAAAGACAAACCCATTTTGTGAGAACATCCACACCGTAACACAACACAAACACAACAGAACAAATACCGCCACACACACACACCTTGTAGCGTCCCGGAAGAGTTAGTGCTGCAAAGGGTTCTGGGTATTTGTTCTGTTGTGTTTATGTTGTGTTACGGTGCGGATGTTCTCCCGAAATTTGTTTGTCATTCTTAGTTGGTGTGGATTCACAGTGTGGCGTATATTTCTAACAGTTTTTATACGGCCACCCACAGTGTAACCTGTATCGCTATTGATCAAGTATGCATTGCATTCACTTGAGTGTGCGTACAGAAGCCGCACATATTATGTGACTGGGCCAGCACATGTTGGACTGGATAAAAAGCGGATGTGACGATTTTCGGGGCGGACACTGAAATCTGGTACTCTCCCAGGAGGGTTGGCAAGTATGAGACTTAGCGGTGAATGCGGTGTTACCGCGGCACCGCCGCTGAATATAATCGGTGGGCCAGCTCTAGTGTTAATTTGATATCGCTTAAAGGGCCAAGTGAAACTGCACGGCGGGCCAAATTTTGCCCGCGGGCCAGAGTTTGACACCCATGACGTAGAGCTACTACGTCAGCAGCCGAATCACGTTTAAGTTCGTAACACACGACACAATGCGATCAGACACTAATCTTACTGACTTGAACATGAACAATCATATTACAGTATCTGTAAAGTATTAGCCCACATTTCATGTTTTGTTTGAACAGAGCTAGCCAGACAGCCAGTGCTGTCCGTCATGATACACGCATGACGTGCTGCATGTATTGTGATCGATGTAAAGTGCGGCTCACTCGACGGACAGTTGTGCTTAATTGGGTAAGCACTCTATTTATGCTGAAATAGCATGGCTTCAAATTCCACATTTTGCAGCTTCGAGTCACTCTCCCATTGTCATGATCCGCTGCCCGGATCATGTTTGTTTAGTTTTCGATTCCCTCAGTTCCTGTTTTGATCACCCCTGGGTTTTTGTTTTTGTTGCCATGACTGCAGATTGTTTTCACCTGCCTCTGATTAGTGTTCAGGACGCTCACCTGCTCCTGGGCACTAATCAGAGAGCTACGTATTCCCGCTGTTTGCCACACTCAGTCTGGCTTCCTGGTTTGCTTTACGCGACAGTTACGTTGGTGTACCTTGCTTCTAGTTCATATGCTTGTTACCTTTTTGATTCCTGTGCTAAGTTTTGTCTAAGCTGCCCGTGCAATCGGCACGCGTCTCTTTTGTTTGTACCCTGTGTGATTTATGAGGAATACATCATTTTCCTTATCTGGACCTTGCCCCCGGAATTTCCGTCTGCATCCTTTCTACTCCAACGTCTCGCTCTTCCCACGTGCTGGCTTCTAGAAGGAGTAGTTCATCTTCAGTATAGAGGCGGTATAGCTCGGTCGGTAGAGTGGCTGTGCCAGCAACTTGAGGGTTACAGGTTCCAGGTTCGATCCCCGCTTCTGCCAACCTCGTCACTGCTATTGTGTCCTTGGGCAAGACACTCTACCAACCTGCTCCCAGTGCCACCCACACTGGTTTAAATGTAACTTAGATATTGGGTTTCACAATGTAAAGCGATTTGAGTCACTAGAGAAAAGCGCTATTTAAATATAAATAATTTCACTTCACTTCACTCAGTATATTCAGCTTCAAAAAGATAAGGTTGTGAATCCTCATTTGTCCAAAAATAGTCATCTCCGTTGCCTATTGCCAAGTCTGCCATGATTACAACATACACGTGTTTGTGTCCAGAAGAAGGAACACATGTGTTGCCAGAAGTCGGACGTGTGCTGCTATGTAAACGGAAATCAATGCGATGAAGAAATCAGTCCCGGCAATGATTAAAATGATCAAAAAACTGTAAATATTTTACATATTACATATTGTTATGAACGTGTCTGTTACTACATTATATGCAGTCATGGTCAAAACTTTACATACATTTGTAAATGACATAAGGTCATGGCTGTCTTGAGTTTCCAATAATTTCTACAACTCCTATTTCTTTGTGATAGAGGGATTGGAGCCCAAAAAACATTCATGAAGTTTGGTTCTTTTATGAATTTATTATGGGTCTACTGAAAATGTGAGCAAATGTGCTGGGTGAAAAGTATACATACAGCAATGTTAATATTTAGTTACATGTCCCTTGGCAAGTTTCACTGCAATAAGGTGCTTTTGGTAGCCATCCACAAGCTTCTGGCAAGCTTCTGCTTGAATTTTTGACCACTCCTCTTGACAAAATTGGTGCAGTTCTAAACTAAATTTGTTGGTTTTCTGACATGGACTTGTTTCTTCAACATTGTCCACACGTCAGGACTTTGGGAAGGCCATTCTAAAACCTTAATTCTAGCCTGATTTAGCCATTCCTTTACCACTTTTGACGTGTGTTTGGGGTCATTGTCCTGTTGGAAGACCCAACTGCGCCCAAGAACCCAACCTACGGGCTGATGATTTTAGGTTGTCTTCAAGAATTTGGAGGTAATCCTCCTCTTTCATTGTCCCATTTACTCTCTGTAAAGCACCAGTTCCATTGGCAACAAAACAGACCTAGAGAATAATACTACCACCACCATGCTTGACGGTAGGTGTTGTGTTCCTGGGATTAAAGGCCTCACCTTTTCCCCTCCAAACATATTGCTGGGTATTGTGGCCAAACAGCTCAATTTGTGTTTCATCTGACCACATAACCTTCCTCCAGAAGGTCTTATATTTGTCCATGTGATGTCAGATGAAACAAAAATTGAAACAAAAACAAAAAAGAGTTGTAGAAACTATTGGAAACTCAAGACAGCCATGACATTATGTTCTTTACAAGTGTATGTACAGTTTTGACCACGATTGTGTATCAAACGTAGATGGAGGGTTTATAAGTTGTTTTCGATGCCTTTAAAGGCTACAATGGTGACTCCCATTAGTCGCATCTTCCAAGCGTTTTATATCATCTTTAAAATACATTTTTAAAAAAGACGTGTATTTTTATCTGTCATAATGTTTGTGAACGATAGGCAGAATTTAAAAAACACAACTGCCATTTGTGCTCTATAGAGTTGGTATTTATATGGCCTCCCCAGAGTCCTGACTGGCTGGCTGGTGTAATGTCACTGTCTGGCCTTTGCCAAATTTAGAATGGTCAAAAAAGACCTCGCCACGTTCCCCTGTCACAAGTTCAATACTTGTCAGCAGTGCATTTGGCAGCTCATGTGAAATTGACATTTGTTTGGTGAATTAGATAGATGAGCGTTGGATAGTTACTACATGCGCCGCCACACTTGTGATTGATTGCTGCTGTGTCACGGCCACAGAATTATCTGGGAATGGCAATGAGGGAGTGACGCACAAAGACATTAGAGGTGGAAACATTCCATTCCGGGATGCCGTTCAACCTCTGGAATGGGATGGAATGATCTTTATTGTCATTGCACAAGCACAACATTATTGTATTTTCAGCACAACCCCGTTAAAGATTAGACAAGCAACATTTTACATGGTTACAGAACAAGAACGCTGATGGACGCTGGATTTTGAAACCGTTTTTCCCATAGGTAACTAAATAACAGGGTCAAACTGTCACTATCCTAAAATGTTAATATTATTACAACATTCTAAAAATAATCACTGTTTGCATGTAGATCTGAAAATGATATCACTCATAACAATCAGTCTCATGTTATATTGCAACGTCTAGACTCTTTATGCTTCCTGTCCACTCCCATGCTGCACTATTATTATAAACCCTGTTTCCATATGAGTTGGGAAATTGTGTTAGATGTAAATATAAACGGAATACAATGATTTGCAAATAATTTTCAACCCATATTCAGTTGAATATGCTACAAAACAACATATTTAATGTTCAAACTGATAAACATTTTTTTTTGCAAATAATCATTAACTTTAGAATTTGATGCCAGCAACACGTGACAAAGAAGTTGGGAAAGGTGGCAATAAATACTGATAAAGTTGAGGAATGCTCATCAAACACTTATTTGGAACATCCCACAGGTGAACAGGCAAATTGGGAACAGGTGGGTGCCATGATTGGGTACAAAAGTACATTCCATGAAATGCTCAGTCATTCACAAACAAGGATGGAGCGAGGGTCACCACTTTGTCAACAAATGTGTGAGCAAATTGTTGGACAGTTTAAGAAAAACTTTTCTCAACCAGCTATTGCAAGGAATTTAGGGATTTCACCATCTACGGTCCGTAATATCATCAAAGGGTTCAGAGAATCTGGAGAAATCACTGTACGTAAGCAGCTAAGCCCGTGACCTTCGATCCCTCAGGTTGTACTGCATCAACAAGCGACATCAGTGTGTAAAGGATATCACCAGGTGGGCTCAGGAACACTTCAGAAACCCACTGTCAGTAACTACGGTTGGTCGTTACATCTGTAAGTGCAAGTTAAAACTGCCCTATGTAAGGAGAAAACCGTTTATCAACAACACCCAGAAACGTTGTCGGCTTCGCTGGGCCTGAGCTCATCTAAGATGGACTGATACAAAGTGGAAAAGTTTTCTGTGGTCTGACGAGTCCACATTTCAAATTGTTTTTGGAAACTGTGGACGTCATGTCCTCCGGACCAAAGAGGAAAAGAACCATCCGGATTGTTATAGGCGCAAAGTTGAAAAGCCACATATTACTTAAAGTTTGTTTTCATGTAAAAACTTTAATTTTTAAGGTGTGTTAGCTTTTATTTTGCTGCGATGGCGCGCAACAATCAATTAGACGTTGGGGACACGCTGTATATGAAACATGGGAAATAAACAAAATAAGATATACTGCCTAACTGGTTTGGAACGCCAGAGAGGAAAAAAAAAATCGTCATGTAAATTAACAACGCTTTCCATGCGTCTAAAAACAAAACAAAGGATTATTAATTACCTGTAAATGTAAGAGACAAGTGTTTTTCCTAATTTGCTAAACCTGTACACACTATCAACTTCGATTTCTGACACTTGACTTCAGTTCACAACTGTCGCTTTTTTGCAACATGTCTAAAAAGTGTGTACAACTCATATTGATAAATCTTTTAATTACCACAATCTGTACAATTTTCTGAAATGAAGTGCAAAATGCCACGTATAAGGGTTTTCCGTTAACACCGTCAATCCCCATTAACAACACACTCACTCTATCTTCGCACCAACAAAATACACCTTAGACCCTATTGACTATAAAAGCTTTTTTATCAGCAATCAGCACCCAAATATTGCTTTGCCTGCCTCCTCCATGCTTTATGAAGCTTGTACCGTATTTGCCTTTCATATTCTCAAAACTCGACAGTGCGCCTCATAATGTACGGAATAATTCTGGTTTTGCTTACCGACCTCGAAGCTATTTTTATTGGTACATGGTTAAATGATAAGTACGACCAGTAGATGGCAGTCACACATAAGAGATATGTGTAGACTGCAATATGACTGAAGTAAACAACACCAACATTTTAGATGTTCCATTGAAAATATAGAACACTACACACGGCACTCAAAAATCTATCAAAATGTTTTAGTACGACTTTGGTAAGCTATGAAGCCACACCGCTTGATGGATTGTACTTTGCTTCAACTTACGAGCATTATTATGGTGTGTGTATAAGGTGAGACATATTATCTGCCGTTTTGTTTCGCAATATTATGCAAAAGCAACTTTTCATGTTGTGTAGACCACAAGGAAGTGTTTTTCAATTTAGAAAAAAATTAAAGGGGAACATTATCACCAGACCTATGTAAGCGTCAATATATACCTTGATGTTGCAGAAAAAAGACCATATATTTTTTTAACCGATTTCCGAACTCTAAATGGGTGAATTTTGGCGAATTAAATGACTTTCTAATATACGCTCTCGGAGCGATGACGTCACAACGTGGCGTCACATCGGGAAGCAATCCGCCATTTTCTCAAACACCGAGTCAAATCAGCTCTGTTATTTTCCGTTTTTTCGACTGTTTTCCGTACCTTGGAGACATCATGCCTCGTCGGTGTGTTGTCGGAGGGTGTAACAACACGAACAGGGACGGATTCAAGTTGCACCAGTGGCCCAAAGATGCGAAAGTGGCAAGAAATTGGATGTTTGTTCCGCACACTTTACCGACGAAAGCTATGCTACGACAGAGATGGCAAGAATGTGAGGATATTCTGCGACACTCAAAGCAGATGCATTTCCAACGATAAAGTCAAAGAAATCTGCTGCCAGACCCCCATTGAATCTGCCGGAGTGTGTGAGCAATTCAGGGACAAAGGACCTTGGTAGCACGGCAAGCAATGGCGGCAGTTTGTTCCCGCAGACGAGCGAGCTAAACCCCCTATTGACCTTAACTTCCCTGGCCTGCTGACATCAACTCCAAAACTGGACAGATCAGCTTTCAGGAAAAGAGCGCAGATGAGGGTATGTCTACAGAATATATTAATTGATGAAAATTGGGCTGTCTGCACTCTCAAGGTGCATGTTGTTGCCAAATGTATTTCATATGCTGTAAACCTAGTTCATAGTTGTTAGTTTCCTTTAATGCCAAACAAACACATACCAATTGTTGGTTAGAAGGCAATCGCCAAATTCGTCCTCGCTTTCTCCCGTGTCGCTGGCTGTCGTGTCATTTTCGTTGGTTTCGCTTGCATACGGTTCAAACCGATATGGCTCAATAGCTTCAGTTTCTTCTTCAATTTCGTTTTTGCTACCTGCCTCCACACTACAATCATCCGTTTCAATACATTCGTAATCTGTTGAATCGCTTAAGCCGCTGAAATCCGAGTCTGTATCCGAGCTAATGTCGCTATAGCTTGCTGTTCTATGCGCCATGTTTGTTTGTGTTGGCTTCACTATGTGACGTCACAGGAAAATGGACGGGTGTTTATAACAATGGTTAAAATCAGGCACTTTGAAGCTTTTTTTAGGGATATTGCGTGATGGGTAAAATTTTGAAAAAAACTTCGAAAAATATAATAAGCCACTGGGAACTGATTTTTGATGGTTTTAACCATTCTGGAATTGTGATAATGTTCTCCTTTAAATAAATTATAACCCCTTTAATGTGCCCTGTAATCCGGTGTGCCTTTTGTATGAAAATAGACCTGACTAGACCCACTCATCGGCACTGCACCTTTTAATCCGGTGCGCCCTATGGTCCGGAAAACACGGTAATTGTTTCAAACGAATCAATTTTAAGACAGAAATACGATCCAATTTATATTGATTCTTCTACAAATTGAATAAGCTCTGGCACAACAAACACGTCTGTAAGGAAATGGTAGCCTTGAGAGCTGTATATTATTGAAATAGTTATTAAAGAGGCATTTACCTAAATGCAACACTTCATTGCTGTTGAAGGTCATCTCAGTTCGAAAGCTAAAGGTGTGGCTCGGTATTTATATGGTTGGTGTGTGGATCTCCTGGTTTTGAAAGCCTTTTAGTTTCATCATTTCAGTTAAATCAAGGTTTGATCTTATAGCACCAAATAAGGTAAATGTTATTTACTATTTGGCTCATTGGCCAGAGTTGTACTGCGTTCTATGTCGCATATCACAATCAGTTTTGAAATGAACCCAAGATGCAGGGAAGAGGGGAATGTCTGTTGCGACACAGATACTTCAGGCAGTACTCGACAAGACGTCAAAAGAATACACCAGGAGAGCCTGGGCAAAGCCAAGAGGCTAAATAATAGAGTTTCTATTTACCACAGGGGATACTTGCAAGGTTATCGAGGAGGTGGCAGGAACATGCCAGAACGGATTCCCAACACAGCAAACGATCCAACAGCCTCCACTGCAAATAAAGGGTTGATTAGTGATGGGGAGCAGGTTTTGGTTTGTTACTCCGCCTAACCCCAGTAACTAAGACAACAGAGAGAACAAATTAGCATGAGAAAATAGGGATACCAGGAGTGAGTGGCATGCAAAGCTTGCCATTGCTTTTTGAATTTCTTTCTGTGCAACTATTTGTTTAAAAAAAACAAAAAACAACCATATTTGTTAACTTTTCATTTTATTTGCGGGCCAAATGTAGTCACTGTTTTAATACAGCAGATGGTGGATGACCATATACACTATATTGCCAAAAGTATTTGGCCACCTGCCTTGACTCACATATAAACTTGAAGTGCCATCCCATTCCTAACCCATAGGGTTCAATATGATGTCGGTCCACCTTTTGCAGCTTTTACAGCTTCAACTCTTCTGGGAAGGCTGTCCACAAGGTTGCGGAGTGTGTTTATAGGATTTTTCCACCATTCTCCCAAAAGCATATTGGTGAGGTCACACACTGATGTTGGTCGAGAAGGCCTGGCTCTCAGTCTCCATTCTAATTAATCACAAAAGTGTTCTATCGGGTTCAGGTCAGGACTCTGTGCAGGCCAGTCAAGTTCATCCACAACAGACTCTGTCATCCATGTCTTTATGGACCTTGCTTTGTGCACTGGTGCACAGTCATGTTAGAAGAGGAAGGGGCCCTCTCCAAACTGTTCCCACAAGATTGGGAGCATGGAATTGTCCAAAATGTTTTGGTATCCTGGAGCATTCAAAGTTCCTTTCACCGGAACGAAGGGGCCAAGCCCAACTCCTGAAAAACAACCCAACACCATAATTCCTCCTCCACCAAATTTCACACTCGGCACAATGCTGTCCGAAATGTAGCGTTCTCCTGGCAACCTCCAAACCCAGACTCGTCCCTCAGATTGCCAGATGGAAAAGCGTGATTCATCACTCCAGAGAAGGTGTCTCCACTGCTCTGGAGTCCAGTGGCGACGTGCTTTACACCACTGCATCCCACCCTTTGCATTGGACTTTGTGATGTGTGGCTTGGATGCAGCTGTTCGGCCATGGAAACCCATTCCATTGGAGCATGGAATTGTCCAAAATGTTTTGGTATCCTGGAGCATTCAAAGTTATTTTCATGGGAACTAAGGGGCCAAGCCCAACTCCTGAAAGACTACCCCACACCATAATTCCTCCTCCACCAAATTTCACACTCGGCACAATGCTATCCGAAATGTAGTGTTCTCCTGGCAACCTCCAAACCCAGACTGGTCCATCAGATTCTTAGATGGAAAAGTGTGATTCATCACTCCAAAGAACGCGTCTCCACTGCTCTAGAGTCCAGTGGCGACATGTTTTACAGTACTGCATCCCACACTTTGCATTGGACTTGGTTAAGTATGGCTTAGAGGCAGCTGCTCGGCCATGGAAACCCATTCCATGAAGCTCTCTGCATACTGGGGAGGCCAAATACTTTTGGCAATATAGTGTAGCACCAACACCCAGTGATGGGCAAGCAACATTATATACATATATAACTTAATGTACAACTTTACACCAAACAAGAAAAAAAAATGATCGGTTCGATTGTTTATTAAAATAAACACTAGCCAGAAACATGCCCTTTGTCTGGCTTTTTAACATTTATTTTAAATTGCATACAATGAACAAGATGAGGGGGGAAAACACAGGAAACAAATTAAATAAAAGGCAGTGAAACAATAATATTAAAAAATAAACCATCATATATACTCTTATGGAGACTTTTCAGCACAGGATAAATGACAGTTTTAACAGAAACCACAGTGACTTAATGACAATAACCTGGCCAAAGGAACACATTATTTGTCTCACAAAAGAGACATTAAAGGTGAAGTGCACTTTTTTTTTAATTTTGCCTATCGTTCACAATCATTATGAAAGACATGACGAAGGATTGTTTTTTTTAAATGCATTCTAACTTGTAAATAAATGTCAGTTTACAGCTGAGCCAATGGGAGGTCCTCTTTTTTGCCCATGAAACCCAATAAATAACCAATCCCAAAAGCGCCAAAAATACTCCATTTACATGTCGTGATTTGAATATTAAGCAAGTATTAGTGATATTGTTATTACAAGCAGTAACGCAGGCAAACTATGTATGGCGGCAACGTGATCACCAGTTTATGCTGCTATGTTTACGTCATCGAGTGGTCAGCAGTTTCCTCGCTTCTCTGCTTCTTGGAAGCTCATTGTAGATCATAAATCATGCATCTCACCTGGATAGAAGAAGGCTGAGGCAAATTCCAACACGTTTAATAACCAATTTAGACCCGGTAATGGCTAGAACAACACAAATAGTGTTGTGTGTGTGTGTGTGTGTGTGTGTGTGTGTGTGTGTGTGTGTGTGTGTGTGTGTGTGTGTGTGTTTGCGTGTGTGCGTGCGTGCGTGCGTGTGCGTGCCCACAGGATGCTGCTTGTGTGTATTTCAAGTCATGGTGTGCGACAACACAACACACTGCTGCCTTAACCTATGCAGTCTGGAATCTGACACACAATTATTTGACATTTCTACGTTATTTTTTAACAGAAGGTCAAATGGGACAAATGAAGTAAATAAATAAATAAATACACCCCACATTTATTTATTGGAATTGGAATAAACTATGTCAATAATTTATTCAACGTAAAAGTCATTATTCAATATTTAATTAATTATTTTAATGTTTCATGATTTAATGAGTGATTTCATGATCAAATGTATTAATTAATTAATTATCTAATGATTCTGTGTCTGTGTCATGATTTGATTTTATTCTCACAGAAATGGGACAAAATTCAAGAAATTAATATTATTTATTAGGTATTATACATTTTATTATTTCATGATTCAATTAATAATTTCATGATTTAATGAGTGATTTCGTGATAACATGTATTATTTAATTATGTAATGATTCTGTGTCATTGTGTCATGATTTGATTTGATTGTCACAGAAATGGGACAAAATTCAAGAAATAAATATTATTTATTAGGTATTATTATACATTTTATTATTTCATGATTCAATTAATAATTTCATGATTTTATGAGTGATATCATGATAAAATGTATTATTTAATTATCTAATGATTCTGTCTCAGTGTGTCATGATTTGATTTTATTCTCACAGAAATGGGATAAAATTCAAGAAATAAATATTATTTATTAGGTATTATTATACATTTTATCATTTCATGATTAAATTAATAATTCCACGCTTTAATGAGTGATTTCATGATAAAATGTATTATTTAATTATGTAATGATTCTGTGTCAGAGCGTCATGATTTTATTCTGGCAGAAATGGGACAAAATTCAATAAATAAATATTACCATGTATTAGTTATTATTGGGGACGGCGTGGCGCTGTTGGGAGAGTGGCCGTGTCAGCAACCTGAGGGTTCCTGGTTCGATCCCCACCTTCTACCAACCTCGTCACGTCCGTCGTGTCCTTGAGCAAGACACTTCACCCTTCCTCCTGATGGGTGGTGGTTAGGGCCTTGCATGGCAGCTCCCGCCATCAGCGTGTGAATGTGTGTGTGAATGGGTGAATGTGGAAATAGTGTCAAAGCGCTTTGAGTGCCTTGAAGGTAGAAAAGCGCTATACAAGTATAACCCATTTACCATTAAATAGACGCTTGGCTCCACCTCTCTTTTTTATTTTTTACCTAAACGGGAATATAACAAGAGTCCATCAATCAGACCCTAATGACAGCAGACCTTGTACAGTAAGTGATGTTTTATTATGTTTGTTGGCTCTCATGAAGTCTGCAGTGAGCAAAAATGTGTTATGTTGTTGGTAAAAAAAACATACGTTGTATGCCTTTTTTAAATGAATGTGCCTTGTGTGCTTAAAATGATTAAAATATGTAAATATTACATCTTATTATTGATGTGCTCGTTACTACATTACATATATACTTACATACTGTATATAAAACCTTAATATAGGTGTTTAGATGTTTTTTTTAAGGGCTTTATAGGCAGAAAAGAGCGGCTCGCTTAGGCTCCATTGTAAGCATAATTTTTATTGCATTTATTTAATATTTGTAATGCATTAAAAATAAAATACATCCGTCGTCATGTCTTTCATAATGATTGAGAACAATAGGCAACATTCCCCCCAAAAAGTGCACTTCCCCTTTAACAAACTCCATCTTTACATGAATGGAAATCAATAAAACTGAACATATTTAAAGTAAACATATTTTCCTGACGGTGGAACAGAGTCAATCAAAGTGAAATTCCTCCCCAACTTCTACATTTTAGGTTCTTATATAGGTAATAATGTTAATGTAATTGAGAGTGTACATATGGAACCAAATGGCCCCAATAAGGGTCGATTACTATTAACTGTCATTTAGCAGGGGACACCCTACAACTCCCTCTGGGGGTCCCCACACCCCACTGTATGCGTTTATTTTAGTGTGTATTTTCCTCGGCCCACCCCTATATTGTAATTCATTTTCTCTGCCTACAGTTAATAAAAACAACGTCTGACATAAAAACAATACTTGCGTGTTGTTCTGGAACAGTTGGTATTAGTTATGTTATGCTCTTCTCCTTCACTCTTCTTTGTAGCGTGTAGCTTTGTAGCTAAGCTACCTGCTACTAAAAATAGCTACGCGACAGAAATCACTACTCGTTTGAAAAGTAGCGAACTACTGCCGAGCTCCTGGGAAATGTAGTTAAGTCATGTTGCTTCGTTACATGTAACGAGCTACTGCCTAATACTGCCAACACCGTCTCAGTGCTGTGTCAATACAGCTGGAAAGTGTGCCATACCCTCGCTGAGGCACCATTTACCCATCACTAGTAATTAGTGTTCGCGAGCCGAGACCCCTAATTTATGATGCATGTTAAAAAAACAACATCTAACATATACATTCACTAAATATAATAATAGTTAATTTATGTCAGGGGGGGAAAACTCATTTCAGATCGGGGGCCACAAGGAGAAAAATCTACTCCCAAGTGGGCCGGACTGGTAAAATCACGGCACGATAACTTAAAAATAAGGACAACTTCAGATTGTTTTCTTTGTTTAAAAATATAACAAGTACATTCTGAAATTGTACAAATTATAATGTTGTTGTTGTTGTTTTTTTTGATAGTATATACACTGATTTGTCATTATTTATATTTTCTGAATAAATGTTCATCAGTCAACTCATTGGTGTTAATTTTCAATCTATCAAGAAAAAAAAAAAAGGTAACACTTTAATACGGGGAACATATTCTAAGTAACAAAGACTTAATTTAGAGTTATTTGGACACTAGGGGATATTCTAAGTAACAAAAACTTAATTTAGAGTTATAAACTTAGACTTAGACTTCCTTTTTATTGTCATTCAAATTTGAACTTTACAGCACAGATAAGAACGAAATTGCGTCACATAAGCTCATGGTAATGCAGGATAAAAAAGCAATAAGGTGCATATTGGGGCGGCATGGCGTAGTGGGTAGAGCAACCGTGCCAGAAACCTGAGGGTTGCAGGTTCGCTCCCCGCCTCATACCATCCAAAAATCGCTGCCGTTGTGCCCTTGGGCGGGACACTTCACCTTTTGCCCCCGGTGCCACTCACACCGGTGAATTGAATGATGAATGATAGGTGGTGGTCGGAGGGGCCGTTGGCGCAAATTGCAGCCACGCTTCCGTCAGTCTACCCCAGGGCAGCTGTGGCTATGAAAGTAGCTTACCACCACCAGGTGTGAATGAATGATGGGTTCTACATGTAAAGCGACTTTGGGTACTTAGAAAAGCGCTATATAAATCCCAGTTATTATTATTATTATTATATATAGATAAATAAATATATATAAATAATATATATACTATATTTATAAAATAAATAAATATATATAAATATATATAAAATAAATAAATAGATTACTGTACAGATAAATATATTGCACTTTTTCCCATACTTCCACGTTTATGGATGTATGTTATGTTGTCTTTTTTATTCCAGCGAGTTAATCCATTTTGGGGGGAGTTGAGAGGATAATTGAATTATGATGCGTTCAAGAGTCTTATGGCCTTATAACTCTATAAGTCTTATGACTTATAGAGTTCAGCAGTGAAAACAGTCCTTGGTGGGGGTGGGAGGAGTCTTTGCAGATTTTCTGAGCCCTGGTCAGGCAGCGGCTTTTTGCGATCTCCTGGATAGGAGGAAGAGGAGTCCTGATGATCTTTTCCGCCGTCCTCACCACTCTCTGGAGAGACTTCCAGTCTGAGGCATTGCAGGCTCCAGTCCAGAAAGAGGTGCTGTTGGTCAGCAGGCTCTCTATAATGCCTCTGTAGAATGTGGTGAGAATGGGGGGAGGAAGCCGTGCTCTTTTAGATCCGACGCAAAAAGTGCATGCGCTGCTGAGCTCTTTTTACAAAAGCTCCGGTGTGTAGGGACCAGGTTATATTGTCAGTTATGTGGTTAGGTTTAGGGTTAGGGTTAGAGGGTTAGGGTTAAATTGTATAATAAGGCCATGCAGAATAAGGCATTAATAAGTACCGTATTTTTCGGAGTATAAGTCGCACCCATGTATAAGTCGCACCTGCCGAAAATGCATAATAAAGAAGGAAAGAAACATATATAAATCGCACTGGAGCCCGGCCAAACTATGAAAAAAATTGCGACTTATAGTCCGAAAAATACGGTATTTATAATGACTAATTAAGAGCCAATATGTTACTAATTTGCATGTTTATAAGCAAGTAATTAATGGTGAATATGCTCCCAATACTAAAGTGTTACCAAAAATTATATCAAAATCAAATTACTGTATGTTATTTATGTAGTTTGATCATTTTCCTTGACTGATGTATTAAGACAATGTGGCTCATTTTGTACATACAGTTTGTAGCATCATCTAAAAGATACAAAGAATTGCTATAGCGACATCTAGTGGACACATTTAGATAAGCTGTTTCTTTCATTCAAAAATGTCAGGTTAATTTTTTATACACAGCAAACTCATCCCGCGGGTCGGATAAAACCTGTTTGCGGGCCTGATCCGGCCCTCGGGCCGTACGTTTGACAACCCTGCTTCATGTCATCGTTGAATAATAAATCCATCCACTTCATGGTTTTACTGTGTACAAGTCTCGCAAAGAAGCAACCGGGGAATGCTTTAGAAGAGACTATTTTCCCCGCCACTGACATTTGTTTGTAAACCATTTTTTTCATTATTAGGTCCTCGGGGACACATTGAGAGGGCCGGGCTGTCTGTATTTGTTAGTTTTACTCGCCCACTTATTCACAATATTTCTCTGGCTTGCCTTCCTTGAGAGGCTTGTTGTCACACTCAACAAAATGGGTCAGAGCACCTATTATATTTCCCTCTGCACGGCAGCTTCCTCTGACACTCTGACTGAGTCGGGGGGGGGGGGGGGGGGGGGGTGTTGTAAATCCATCAGCGTGTCCTGTCATGTGGTCTCTCCCCATTCGAAGGGACGTCTTTAATATGCATCATCTCGTGATGTGAAGCTGCATACACCATCGTGAATAGCCTCTCACCTGACCGACATTATGTTTGTGGTGTCTCACACCAACACATTGACATGAAAACCTTGTCCGTCACAGGTTCTTACGTAACACCTGATCCGAGTATCGCATTCATGATGTCATCGCATGTCCTTAACTGTCAGGTTCAAACACCAAACTATCCAAGAAGCAAGGAATCAAGCAGAGACAGGGTTGAATTTTGCTCATGAGGAGAGACGTATTGGGCTGTACACTCAGTTACAGTTTCACCCTACGCTCAAAGTACAGTCTCACGTGCGCCTCTATTTATTCGAGAGGTCCCTAGTTAACATCACTGAAGCTGCTTCTGAAGGGAGGGGTAATGCAAGCAGCCCCAGTAGACACAATACATGATTATTCAGAACGGAAATGTGCTGGCACTCGTGATTTCGTCCTGTCTCTGTTTTATCTGCATTGAGGTACTCGATGTCCGTCCTTGACTGTCAGCAGGCATGGTCTGGAAACAAACTGCTGATACGAGACGACTCGACAAGTTTATAGGTTGTGCCTTTGCACAGATAGAAAAGTACAACTTCAGCACAATTGATAATAACTATAGCAACAGCCTTTAAGCATAATCAAAGTAGAATGCGCTCCCAACAGGTATAAAAGAAAGGGCATCTCTATCCTCCTTCAAAACCGCAATAAATGTACACCTCCAGGCAACTTCAACCCTAAACTAACACCCTCCCCAGATTGTTAATAATCAAATGTAAACAATCAAATGTAGATACTTTTCTTATGCCTTCTGATCTATCTCTCTCTCTCTATGTCCACTACTTGCTGTTCATATCCTACCAAGTCAGACCTACACTGTTTCAATATCCATTTCTCTGTTCTCAATTGTTGATGACTGATGATAACAACCAAACCTAACCCCCCCTCCACACCCCGAATTGTAAATAATGTAAATAACTCAATGTATACACCCTGATGATTATCTTGTGTGATGACTGTATTATGATGATAGTATATATGATAGTATATATCTGTATCATGAATCAATTTAAGTGGACCCCGACTTAAACAAGTTGAAAAACTTACTCGGGTGTTACCATTTATTGGTCAATTGTACGGAATATGTACTTCACTGTGCAACCTACTAATAAAAGTCTCAATCAATCAATCAATCAAAGTTGTGTGATAACTTATACATAATTATTCTAACATTAACGAATGAGCACTGTGATCTTGCGTCACTTCTGAGTGTGCAGTGGAGGAGCATCACTATCCATTCGTTTAGTGCACCTATTGGGGGTCGTTTCAATCTGACATCTTAAAGAATCCAGAGTGTCCGGATGACCGAAATTTCATTAACACGTCCTTTTTTTTTCTTTTTTTCTTTTTTGCTCCTGAAAATTAATCCGGCAGTCATTTTCCATAATATCAAATAGTTTAGGGGTAATCGGTAGATAACTAAGTGTACCGTATTTTCCCGGACCATAGGGCGCACCGGATTATAAGGCGCACTGCTGTTGAGCGAGTCTAGTCAGGTCTATGTTCATACAAAAGGTGCATTAAAGGGGTCGTATTATTTATTTTTTTTCTAAATGTAAAATACTTCCTTGTGGTCTACATAACATGTAATGGTGGTTCTTTGGTCAAAATGTTGCATAGTTTATGTTGACCAGCTCAGTGGCCTCGTGGTTGGAGTATCCGCCATGAGACTGAGTCATACCAAAGACTGTAAAAAATGGGACCCATTACCTCCCTGCTTGGCACTCAGCATCAAGGGTTGGAATTGGGGGTTGAATCACCAAATGATTCCTGAGCGTGGCACACGCTGCTGCTCACTGCTCCCCTCACCTCCCAGGGGGTGAAAAAGAGCATGGGTCAAATGCAGAGGACACATTTCACCACACCGAGAGTGTGTGTGACAATCATTGGTACTTTAACTTTAACTTGGCAACACTTTAGTATGGGGAACTTATTAACAATTAGTTAGTTGCTTATTAACATGCAAATTAGTAACATATTGGCGCTTAATTAGTCATTATTAAAAACGTAATAATGCCTTACTCTGCATGGGCTTATTATACAACCAGTAAGCCATTAACTAAGAGTCTTCCCTCAATAACAGAATTATTGCTTATAAGTACTAAGTAAGGAAGTTATTGTATATGATTCTCCCTTTAATACCACTTAATAAATATGGTCTGTTCTTACATAACAAAACACAGAACTACAATAACCCTAACCCTTAAGTCTTTGTTACTTTGACTATGTTCCCCTAGTGTCCAAATAACTCTAAATTAAGTATTTGTTACTTAGAATATGTTCCCCATACTAAAGTGTTACCTTTATGTTTTATAGATCATCTTCAACCTACTCAGTGGCCTAGTGGTTAGAGTGTCCGTCCTGAGATCGGTAGGTTGGGAGTTCAAATCCCGGTCGAGTCATACCAAAGACTATAAAAATGGGACCCATTACCTCCCTGCTTGGCACTCAGCATCAAGGGTTGGAATTGGGGGTTAAATCACCAAAATGATTCCCGGGCGCAGCCACCGCTGCTGCCCACTGCTCCCCTCACCTCCCAGGGGGTGATCAAGGGTGATGGGTCAAATGCAGAGAATAATTTCGCCACACCTAGTGTGTGTGTGACAATCATTGGTACTTTAACTTTGACTTTAACTTCAAGCCGCTTTCTGACAGTCGCTTCAGGATGCTCCGTTTTGTGGGCGGTCTTATTTATGTGGCTCACCTTCAACAGCGTCTTCTCCCCGGCATCATTGTTGTAGCGGTATAGCGTGCAAGGACGGGAGTGGAAGAAGTGACATTCAGACTTTACTTCAATCAATAAGGGAGCAGCATCTCCTCATCCGTGGTTCACTAGTGCAACAACAACGCCGGAAATGTGTCCCGTGAAAAAAAACGTCCGACCGCAATTCTCTAATAACTAAAGTTCCTTGGGTGAATAAAGTAAACTCACTATACCGGTATGTTTTAGCACTTTCATGGTGAGTTTACTGACAGATATAAGTAAGAACTTTACACTACTTTATATTAGAAATGGCAACAGCGGAGGATGAATGTCCCATAACAAGAAGATAGAGAAAAAAGAAGAAGCTTATTGACTACGTCGTCGGCACGGACTACAAAGTCGGACGCGCGCAAATTGTCACGACTTATGCAGATCCCAAATACAGATCAGCCGGTACCAGAAGGTAAAAAAAGTTGCTTTACCCTTACCTTATACACACACCATAATAATACTCCTATGTTGAAGCACAGTACAATCCATCAAGCGGTACGGCTTCATAGCTTACCAAAGTCATACTAAAACATTTTGATAGATTTTTGAGCGCCATATTTAATGTTTTATATTTTCAATGGAACATATAAAACGTTGGTGTTGTTTACTTGAGTCATATTGCAGTCTCCATGTATCTCTTATGTGTGACTGCCATCATAATGCAGCCTACACGTATCTCTTATGTGTGTCTGCCATCTACTGTTCACACTTATCATTTCACCATGTTCCAAATACAATAGCTTCAAGGTCAGTAAGCACAACCAAAATTATTCCGTGCATTAAGCGCACCAGGTTATAAGGTGCACTGTCGAGTTTTGAGAAAAGTAAAGGATTTTAAGTGCGCCTTATAGTCCGAAAAATACGGTACTTGGAACGCCAACTTTCCAGCACAAGACTCGATATGCCGCCCCTCTTTGGTGCGACGTCACCTGCAGAACTGACAGTCATTCACATCGACGTCGCGCTGGGTTGTGAGTTTTTCCTTGCCCTTATGTGGGCTCTGAAATGAGGATGTCGTTGTGGCTTGTGCAGCCCTTTGAGACATTTGTGATTTAGGGCTATATAAATAAACATTGATTGATTGATTGATTGACAGTGTAGATAAAGACATACAAAACCATTATTTTTATCAATGTTTTTCACTGTTTTTGTCACCCTGGTCAATGATTATTAGTTCAAAAGTTATATGGGTAAGATTATAAGCAAAAAAGAAATATGACAAAATTAAAATATCGCCATTATCGGACGTCCCTTCTCTATCATCCCCTCTTCCATAGACACCACAGCTTATGTTTTCTCATGCTCTTTCTGCATGAGGAAAACATCAGTAGAAGAGGACACAAAACACAAAACTAGTGGCTTACCTTATTTTTGTCTTGTTTTTGAGCGCAGGGTCAGCTCTTTTTTCTCCATTTCCCACAAGTTCTGAATCAGTCTTTCTCCCCTCCAGGGTTCTCCTGATGTTCATAATGCGTTTGGATTGAGTCTTTTTTTTTACCCCCCCCATTTAAATTCTTACCAATACCCTTCTTCTTCAAAGTCAGAATCATTAAAATGATCGCTGCGATCTACACTCATCTTGCCTTGTCCGTTCCATTTTGCGCAAGTCAATTTGACTGGAGAGGTCCATACTTACTTTACATTACCATCATTTGGAAATGTATGCAGGCTGACCACTTCTTTAGTTATATTGCTACAATTTGCAACAATACATCTGGCAGGCATTTGCTAAGTATTTCAAATTATGTGCAAAGATATCGTAATTTGTGATGAATATGCCTTTAAAACACATACTACACAATATGACATTGCCTCCAGTTTTCCGCAGGTGGCGTCAGCAGGCTGATGCGGGCCCGCCCACATTTTGGCGTTAAAAAATGTGCTGAAACCCGCTAGAAAACGAGCCTTAAATCACTACTGTGTCTATTTAGTGGGGAATTTTACTTAAATACATCAATTTTAGGTCCAGAACTATGAAATAAGCACGAATATTGGCAGCATTAAAGTGCACCTATTATGCAAAACCAACTGTTTTTTACCTATTGATACCTGTTTTTGTGTTTTTGGGATGTGCATAAGTCTTGAAAATGTTAAATCAAACCACGGAGGCATGGCAAAGATATTTATAAAACAATCTTGCCTTCTTTCATACTTTCTTCAAACGAGTGAATGGGATTTTTTTCCCCATTCGTGACATTATTTCAACTTGTGACGTCTGTGGACATCTCCATATATGGTAAAGTTTTGACAGAAGATCTTTGCGAGAGTCCGACGTTGTAGTAAATAAGTTTATTTTTGTCAATTCTCTTGTTGTGGGGCAGACTGGCTCGTACATGCACATGCATCCTCCGCTGTTGCCATTTCTAATACAAAGTATAGTTCTAACTAGGGCTTGACGATTATGGCAAAAATAATAATCACAATTATTTTGTTTTACAACATGCTATAGCAGTGTTTTTTACCCACTGGTGTGTCGTGAGATACAGTCTGGTGTGCCGTGGGAGATTATGTAATTTCACCTATTTGGGTTAAAAATATTTTTTGCAAACCAGTAATTATATTCCGCAAATTTGCCGTTGTTGAGTGTCTGTGCTGTCTGGAGCTTGGCAGAGTAACCATGTAATACTCTTCCTTATCAGTAGGTGACAGCAGGTAGCTAATTGCTTTGTAGATGTCGGGAACATCGTTTGTCGTGATCACAATATGCGGGAGGCAGGGTGCAGGTAAAAAGGTATCTAACACTTGAACCAAAAATAAAGAAGAGGCGAGTGCTGCTAAGAAAAGGCATTGAAGCTTCGGGAAGGCCATGCAAACCGAAACTAAGACTGAACAGGCTTCAAAGTAAACAAAAACAGAATTCTGGACGACAGCAAAGACTTACAGCGTGTAGAGCAGACGGCGTCCACAAAGTACATGACATGACAATCAACAATGTCCACACAAAGAAGAATAGCGTCCGCACATCTTAAATAGTCTTGATTGCGAAAACAAAGCAGGTGCGGGGAAGAACGTTCAAGGAAGACATGAAACTGCTATAGGAAAATACCAACAAAAGAGGAAAAGCCACCAAAATAGGAGCGCAAGACAAGAACTAAAACACTACACACAGGAAAACACCAAAAAGTCTAGATAAGTCACGCCGTGATGTGACAGGTGGTGACAGTACACCTACTTTGAGATAAGAGCTATAGTGATGCATGCTTGGTTGTGGTTTGAATTCATTTCCAACAATTGTGAGAACAACTTTTTATTGTCAATATCGGTTTCTGAGTTTCATTTTTTAATGTTTTCTGCTGGTGGTGTGCTTTGCCCAAAGGCATGAGCAAGTATGTATTCTTAAGACCTGAACCCAACTGAGCACCTGTGGGGCTCGGGTTTGTCGGGCAATCTCTTGTGAGATGGGATAGTCTCCAGCTTTCACATTATCCTGAACATGATTAATTGTACATCAATGGATGAATCTGTCTGTTCTGTAAACTCATTTAGAAAATTCCTCAGCAAAAGTAAATTCGTCGGCACATCCACAAGAACTAAAAACTGGAGGCAGCAAAACAGAACTTCCAGGTTTCTTTAGATATTATTTTAGATACTACTACAGACGCGGTAGCAAATAATCCCGCAGCGCTGCGAGCGCACGCTGCACTGACAAGAAAGGCATACCCCCATCCTGTTTTACTTCCCCCTTTCCTCCCTGCACTCTGGTAGAACACGTTGAAAACATCTATGCAAATGGCTCCATTTTCTCTGCTCGGAAAACTGCGCCTGCGCTGTGTTTACACAGCCTCCCCCAGACTAGACCGACATCATTGGAGCTGCCTGTGTGGGTTTAGAGCTCGTCTTGCGATTGATGTAAGAAGGCGAAGCCTGGCGAGGTATAGCGATTCTCAGTGGAGGGGCGCCTTGCTTGGATAATACACTCAAAGTGCGTACACCTGCTATGTCTCCCATGCACCTCCCTTGCCTTCAATCATCAGCCACAAAGACATCTCAAACGGAATGGATTTCCTGGATAGGTCTGCGTATCAAGTATTATCCCTGTGCTGAAGCCAGTGGATATCCTTTTTTGTAGTCCATTACTTTTCTTTTCCCGTATTTACTTTTTCCATTATCGACCAGACAGACCGTTGCACTGAAAAAAATACCGAAAGGGTGTACATCATGTAAGTAAAGGCCTTCTGAAACCCACTACTACCGAACAACGCAGTCTTATAGTTTATATATCAATGATGAAATCTTAACATTGCAACACATGCCAATATGGCCGGGTTAGCTTACTAAAGTGCAATTTTAAATTTTGCGCGAAATATCCTGCTAAAAAAGGTCTCGGTATGATGACGTCAGCGCGTGACGTCACGGATTGTGGAGGACATTTTGGGACAGCATGGTGGCCAGCTATTAAGTCGTCTGTTTTCATCGCAAAATTCCACAGTATTCTGGACATCTGTGTTGGTGAATCTTTTGCAATTTGTTCAATGAACAATGGAGACAGCAAAGAAGAAAGCTGTAGGTGGGAAGCAACACAAACACAGCCGGTGTTTCATTGTTTACATTCCCGGAAGATGACAGTCAAGCTTTACCATTGGCCTGTGGAGAACTGGGACAACAGAGACTCTTACCAGGAGGACTTTGAGTTGGATGCGCAGATGCGGTACCGTGAGTACGCATGCAGCTGCGGCTTCCAAACATTTGATCGCTTGCCCGTGCGTGCGTGCCGCTATGTGCATGTCACGTACGTAACTTTGGGGACTTTGGGGAAATATATGTGCTGTTTGAACTTTGGGGAGGTGAATGGTACTTTGGGCTGTGGGATTGAGTGTGTTGTGCAGGTGTTTGAGTTGTATTGGCGGGTTATATGGACGGGAAGGGGGGGGTGTTTGTTATGCGGTATTAATTTGTGGCATATTAAATACAAGCCTGGTTGTGTTGTGGCTAATAGAGTATATATATATGTCTTGTGTTTATTTACTGGTTTAGTCATTCCCAGCTGAATATCAGGTCCCACCCGCCTCTCACAGCATCTTCCCTATCTGAATCGCTCCCACTGGAGAGTGGCCGTGCCAGCAACCTGAGGGTTCCTGGTTCGGTCCCCACCTACTCAGTGACAAAGTGGTTAGAGTGTCCGCCCTGAGATTGGTAGGTTGTGAGTTCAAACCAAGGCCGACTCATACCAAAGACTATAACAATGAGACCCATTACCTCCCTCTTGGCACTTAGCATCAAGGGTTGGAATTGGGGGTTAAATCACCAAAAATGATTCCCGGGCGCAGCCACCGCTGCTGCCCACTGCTCCCCTCACCTCCCAGGGGGTGAACAAGGGGGTGGGTCAAATGCAGGGGACACATTTCACCACACCTAGTGTGTGTGTGACAATCATTGGTACTTTAACTTGAACTTTAACCTTCTACCAACCTCGTCACGTCCGGTGTGTCGTTGAGCAAGACACTTTACCCTTGCTCCTGATGGGTCGTGGTTAGGGCCTTGCATGGCAGCTCCCGCCATCAGTGTGTGAATGGGTGAATGTGGAAATAGTGTCAAAGCGCTTTGAGTACCTTGAAGGTAGAACAGCGCTATACAACCCATTTACCATTTACCATTCTACACTATGAACTATCTAGATCTCTTAGATCATCAGGGACTGGTCTGCTAATTGTTCCTAGGACCAAAACAAAACATGGTGAAGCTGCATTCTGCCACTATGCCTCCAAAAGCTGGAATAAGCTCCTGGAGGACATTAGATCTGCCCCTACCCTACCTATTTTTAAATCTAAACTTAAAATGTTTAAATTTACTTTTGCTTTCAACTGCCGCTACATTTCTGAAGTCGATGGGTTTAATTCATCTTTAATCTTTATTGTTTTAATACATTTTAATTAATGGTATGCATCTCAAGTCTTATTATGCTCTATTGTTAAATTAATAATATGATTCTATGTGAAGGTTTTAATCTGCTGATGATGTTGATTTTTCAAATGATCACTGTGATACTGACTCTATGTGAAATGCTATGCATTGCCTCTCTGCTTGTTTTCAATTATTTTGTTTCGCAAATCACTGTGAATTGCCTTTGTGTATGAAATGTGCTATATAAATACAATTTGACTTGACTTGACTATGGCGCGAACTACAACAGCAGAGGCACGCACATTTTCTGGGACATATGCAGATCGCAAATACACAACAGCAGGTACGAATAGGTAAGTAAAGTTAGTTTTGCATAATAAGGCGAAACAAAATGCCTGATAATATATTTTATTAAGTGCCATTTTGGAGTCCTTATACACGCACCATAGTAATACCCGTATGTTGAAATAAATCACGTCTGACTACGGTAAACGTTATGCGCCGACAGTTCATCAAGCGCCGTGTGTAATGTTCTCATTGAAACGTTCAAGTTGTTGTCTTGCTTACGAGTACTGTACTTGCTAGCATCATTTATTGAACAGGTGTCAATTTGCAGTCCACACGTAGATTTTATGTGTAACTGCCATCGACTGGTCTTTACACCATGTACCAAATGGGTTCAAGTTAAAGTTAAAGTACTACTGATAGTCACACACTTACCCTCTGTATTTGACCCATCTCCTTGTTCCATCCACTGGAAGGTGAGGGGAGCATCGAGCATCATTTTGGTGATTTAACCCCCAATTTCAACCCTTGATGCTGAGTGCCAAGCAGGGGTGCAATGGGTCCCATTTTTATAGTCTTTGAACTCACGACCAACCGATCTCAGGGCGGACACTCTAACCACAAGGCCACTGAACAGGCTTCAAGGTCAGTAAGCGCAACCAGAATTAGTACATACACAAGGCACACTGGGTTCTAAGGCGCACTGTCAATTTTTTAAAGAAATTAAAACATTTTAAGTGCACCTTATAGTCTGAAAAAAATACAGTACTCTCCTGAGATATATGTTGTTCATGCTGCACACAAGCTCTATACAAGCCCATAGGCCCAAATGCATGTGAGAAAGATGACTGGAATTCAAGTCCAATATTGATATGACTGCTACTGCTTTGCCGATAGCCACAATTCAGCAGCAGCAGCAAACAGTCAATTTCTCAATTGGACTACATCAACACTTGAAGTGACTTATTGAGGCTGACTGCAAATGAGTCATTGTATCCTTGCCCCTAGTCTGGTCCATGTTGCTTTCATGCGATCACTTACAAATGGTAGCCAAGAGTTGTTAAACTGCTTCTAAAAGAAGACAAAAAATAGGAACAATTCTGTGACTAGGAGATATTTGAAATTGTACGCACAGGGACCTGACACTATCCCAGTGACCTGCGGGGACCTTTACACCAGGTGAGGCATAGATACCTTTGAAGTTGTTTTTAAATGTATATGCTCTTTGCATATAACGTGGTTATCAATTACTGTTTGGTCCCATTTGCTTTAATTTAAAAAGTTTAAAACCCCTGTTCTATGACAATCATCCATCCATTCTCTACAACAGTCAACATGCTGCCCTATGACAATCAAGTCTGCTAAAATTGTTTTTCCACACAATGACATTTTCCTACATAGATTACTTAATCACAACCTGGTCACTAAAAAAAAAAAAAAAAAATCTATAAAAGTCCTTCATCAAAAGCCTCTGTCAAAAGGTAACATGTTGGTAAAAAAATGAATGCTTAACTTTGAAAATTGTAGTTCTTCATGGACTCACCTCAACCCCACTCTCCACATACTTTAAACTTAGAACTGACAGAGGTTTTGGCACCAGAGCCTCCTGCAGAGGAGACCTTGACTTCCCCTGCAGAAAACAACCTTTGGACAAACAGTTCTGTCAGTCTAAGGAATTCATTTCTGCAACAGATTTCCCAGTAATGTTCGAAAATGGCCCACTTTTTACACTTTTAAAAATCATCTCCAAATGGTTTCTTAAACATTCAGTCATGTCGTCACTTTGGCTAATTGTATTGTTTTTGTTTGTGTCTGTGTTTTTGATGTGATACTTCTGTTTGTGTTTTTATTTTTTGGGACTACAGATGTACATTAGTAACTATGTTATAATCTGGCCCATTTACAGTCTGTAAATCAGATTGTTAATCAATCTGCATTGTTCTGAAAAAAAAAAATGTCTCTCTTCCAAATGTCATCATCTCTGGAGAACTAGAGGAAAAGGAAAGGCTAAGCATGCTACACACACTGAGAAGGACGACACACGAATATACAGTCTCAGTGTAAAGTAAGGGTCATCAATCCAGATGGCGATACTATCAATACCTAGTGTAATATCAATATATAACTAATAATAAAGAGATTAGATAGATTTTTTTATTTTTCTTAATACAAAACCCAAAACCAGTGAAGTTGGCACGTTGAGTAAATGGTAAATAAAAACATAATACAATGATTTGTAAATCCTTTTCAACCTATATTCAATTGAATAGACTGCAAAGACAAGATACTTAATGTTCAAACTGGAAAACAAGTGGCAAAAAATACTGAAAAAGTTGAGGAATGCTCATCAAACACTTATATGGAACATTGCACAGGTGAACAGGCTAATTGGGAACAGGTGGGTGCCATGATTGGGTATAAAAGTAGCTTCAATTAAATGCTCAGTCATTCACAAACAAGGATGGCGCGAGGGCCACCACTTTGTCAACAAATGCGTGAGCAAATTGTCCAACAGTTTAAGAACAACATTTCTCAAGGAATTTAGGGATTTCACCATCTACGATCTGTAATATCATCAAACATTTCAGAGAATCTGGAGAAATCACTGCACGTAAGCGATGATAATGCGTACTTTCCACCCCTCAGGCAGTACTGCACCAAAAAGCGACATCTGTGTGTAAAGGATATCACCACATGGGCTCAGGAACACTTCAGAAAACCACTGCCAGTAACTATAGTTTGTCGCTACATCTGTAAGTGCAAGTTAAAACTCTACTATGCAAAGCCAAAGCCATTTATCAACAACACCCAGAAACGCCGCCGGCTTCGCTGGGCCCGAGCTCATGTTCTGTGGTCTGACGAGTCCACATTTCTAATTGTTTTTGGAAATTGTGGACGTCGTGTCCTCCGGAACCAAGAGGAAAAGAACCATCCCGATTGTTATAGGCGCAAAGTTCAAAAGCCAGCATCTGTGATGGTATGGGGGTGTATTAGTGCTCAAAGCATTGGTAACTTACACATCTGTGAAGGCACCATTAATGCTGAAAGGTACATACAGGTTTTGGAGCAACATATGTTGCCATCCAAGCAACGTTATCATGGACGCCCCTGCTTATTTCAGCAAGACAATGCCAAGCCACGTGTTACATCAACGTGGCTTCATAGTAAAAGAGTGTGGGTACTAGACTGGCCTGCCTGGAGTCCAGACATGTCTCCCATTGAAAATGTGTGGTGCATTATGAAGCCTAAAATACCACAACGGAGACCCCAAACAACTTAAGCTGTACATCAAGCAAGAATGGGAAAGATTTCCACCTGAAAAGCTTGAGAAATTGTTCTCCTCAGTTCCCAAACGTTTACTGAGTGTTGTTAAAAGGAAAGGCCATGTAACACAGTGGTAAAAATGCCCCTGTGACAACTTTTTTTCAATGTGTTGCTGCCATTAAATTCTAAGTTAATGATTATTTGCAAAAAGTTTATCAGTTCGAACATTAAAAATATTGTCTTTGCAGTCTATTCAATTGAATATAAGTTGAAAAGGATTTGCAAATCATTGTATTCTGTTTTTATTTACGAATTACACAGCGTGCCAACTTCACCGGTTTTGGGTTTTGTAAGCCAAAATACGTTTTTTGGTCGTTTTTGTTATTATTTACAAACTCAGAGAGTAAGGCCCAATTCTAAAACCCCTCTTTCGCACTTGTTTTTGCCCTGCCGCCTTCACGTCAATCAAGAGGCGTTCTAATTATCCGTGAGGTAGAGTGGAAGGGTCGAAGTATTTCCCTCAAAGCAAGTGAGCTCGCAGACCTACCTACACTATCGAGCGAGGAGTAAGACGGCAGAGCAGAAACCCAGAGCAGCGTACAAATGTAAGTAATAAGCGTAAATAATGATTTTCTTCATAATGACACTCATGGTTTTAATTAGACTTCAAACCTTTCCTACTGCATGTAAATATTGGTTTCAAACACAAAAACACAATCAAACACATTTTACATACCGCAAACTGATGCCCCAGTACTTGCATGTTTTGCCCAAAACAAAAATGTCTTCTAAGCAGCCTATTGAAATCAGATTGGATCTGTGGCCCAAAAAATTGGATCTGGATCAGACGCCAAAAATGATGATAAGGACATCCCTATTAGTATGAATCCATTTTTGTACAGTATGTGGCTAGGTACTGTATTTTCCGGACTATAAGGCACACTTAAAATATTTAGTTTCTCTCAAAACTCGACAGCGCGCCTTATAACCCGGTTCGCCTAATGTACGGAATAATTCTGGTTTTGCTGACCGACATCAAAGCTATTTTATTTGGTACATGGTGTAATGATAAGTGTGACCAGTAGATGGCAGTCAAACATAAGAGATATGTGTAGACTGCAATATGATGGCAGTCACACACAAGAGATATGTGTAGACTGCAATATAACTCAAGTAAACAACATCGACATTTTATATGTTCCATTGAAAATATAGAATATTACGCACGGCGCTCAAAAATCTATCAAAATGTTTTAGTGTGACTTTGGTAAGCCATGAAGCTGCACCGCTTGATGGATTGTACTGTGATTCAACATACAAGTATTTTTATGGTGTGTGTATAAGGTAAGACATATTATCTGGCGTTTTGTTTTGCAATATTATGCAAAAGCAACTTCTCTTACCTTCTGGTACCTGCTGATCTGTATTTGGGATCTGCATGAGTCCTGAAAAATTGCGCCTTTGTAGTCTGTGCTGACACCGTAGTTGATAAGCGTCTTCTTGTTATGGGACATTCATCCTCCGCTGTCGCCATTTCTAATTTTAAAGTAGTGTAAAGTTCTTACTTATATCTGTCAGGAAACTCGCCATGAAAGCACTAAAACATGCCGGTGTAGTGAGTTTAGTATTCACCCAAGGCACTTTAGTTATTAGAGAGTTCCGGTCGGACGGTTTTTCACGGGACACATTTCCGGCGGATGAGGAGATGCTGCTCCGTTATTGATTGAAGTAAAATCCGAATGTCATTAAAACATTTAGCTCCATCTTTTGACACTTCTTCCACCCCCGTCCTTGCACGCTACACCGCTACAACAGAGATGACGGGGAGAAGACGCTGCCGAAGGTGAGCCACGTAAATAAGACCGCCCACGAAACGACGCATCCTGAAGCGACTGTCAGAAATCGGCATGAAGATGATCTGTAAAACATCATCTATGCAACATTTTGACCAAAGAACCACCATTACATGTTATGTAGACCACAAGGAAGTGTTTTTAATTTATTAAAAAAATATATATATATATGACTCCTTTAATGCATTTTTTTCATATATAAGGTGCGCCTTATATATGAAAAAATATTGAAAATGGACCATTCATCGGCAGTGCGCCTTACAATCCGGTGTGCCCTATGGTCTGGAAAATACGGTACACATAATTCTGGCACGTCCTGTACCAAACTGTGACCTTAAACCCCGAGGCACGTTCCACTCTGTGATGTTGGCGTACCTTTACATGCCGACATGATGTTTCTTCACAAATCAGCCAACGAAATAACCACAGCTTTTCTCTTCACTCTGTGCAGAACAATGTGTTCTGTCAAGTGTAAGAACATTTCAGTTTAAAGATACCAGACATCCTGAGGGAAGAGTTTATAATAAATATCTAAAGTTTTAATTACCAGGGCAGGTGCTTGGAGCAAAAATGTGTCTCTTAATGGCCAAAATGACGGATAGGAGGGATGTGACACAATTATGCACAATGCTTTACTGGTGAGGTTAACGCATACATTATTCAGAAAATCTGATAAGGACGCGGTAAACAGCCCTTTGTGTGTGTGTGTGTGTGTGTGTGTGTGTGTGTGTGTGTGTGTGTGTGTGTGTGTGTGTGTGTGTGTGTGTGTGTGTGTGTGTGTGTGTGTGTGTGTGTGTTTTACATTCACACACTACCACAACAAAACACCTTCCTGAACAAATTCCTCATTTGCATACACTCACAACAAGTCACTTTAGGTCAAAAAATAAAGTCATAGAATAAAGTCCTAGGAGTTAACCCCCTCCCAACTTTTTTTTCCTGAAAATGTTGGTATGCAAATTATTAACATAGTAATGACAATAATTGTTAGTTATTTTAAGTGCAATCTTAATCAATCTAATGAAAGAAAATAGAGCAAAACCAACTCCTCCCATCCAATCCCAGATTGGTATTTGGTAAAGCGACATGAAGTAGTAGCATTTGGGTAGTGAATTGAAGACTCATCTTTGTAGGTCGATAGTAAACCCTCTGTAAAAAGCAGCATTAACCATCCAATACCAGTGTTGGTCATCTTACCTTTAAAATGTAAATAGTTACAGTTACAAATTACTTCTCCCAAAAAGTGATTGAGTTGGCAACTCATTTACTTCATTGTAAAAATAATTACATACTTGGTAAGAAAGTAAGTAAGTATGTATGTACATTTTTATTTATAAAGTGCTTTTCACAGATAAAATCACAAAGCGCTGTCCAAAACATAGGTGAAGTAAAACAACAATTCAATTTAAAACAACAGGGGCAACATTATAAAAAAGATACAAAGAGGATTAAAAATGATAGTTCAAAAGTGCATTAACTAAAAGCTTTACTAAAAAGAGAAGTTTTCAAATGTTTCTTAAAAGTTTCAAAACAGTCAAGATCACGGAGGGACTGGTGCAAATTGTTTCAGAGTCTGGGAGCTATAGCCTGGAATGCCAGGTCTCCATGGGTTTACAAAATAGTTTTTGGGATCTTTAGAAGACCCTGGCCTGAAGACCGGAGGCTTCGCTCTGAAGAGTAGGGGCATAGCAAGTCAGTAATGTACTGAGGGGCCCCACCATGCAATGCTCGGAATGTCAGGACTAAAATCTTAAACTCAATGCGGAATTTAACTGGAAGCCATTGAAGACTGGATAAAACGGGGGTGATATGGGCTTTTCCGGGTGCACCGATCAGAAGTCTGGCAGCCACATTTTCTACAGTCTGAAGTCTCTTTAGCGTTGACTTGTTGAAAAGAGTGAAACGAGAATTGCAATAGTCAATGCGAGACGAAATGAACGTGTGAATGATCAGTTCGAGATCCAATTTTGACAACAAATTTCTCACTTTAGAAATATTTCGGAGATGATAAAAACAGTTTTTGGTCAGTTGACGGCAGTGACCCTCCAAAGACATGGACTGATCAAACTCAACCCCAAGGTTTCTGAGCATGCTTTTAACAGATGCACCCAGAGCACCAAGGGAGTTCTTGATCAGGCGGATCTTTTTATCTGGAGCAATTATCAGGTAAAGTAACTTGGTAAAGTAACTGAGACGGTATTTTTAATTTCGTTTTAATTTCGTTATTTTATACGCTATTATGTTCCAAAGGGGACGGCGTGGCGAAGTTGGGAGAGTGGCCGTGCCAGCAATCTGAGGGTTACTGGTTCAATCCCCACCTTCTACCATCCTAGTCACGTCCGTTGTGTCCTTGAGCAAGACACTTCACCCTTGCTCCTGATGGGACTGGTTAGCGCCGTGCATGGCAGCTCCCGCCATCAGTGTGTGAATGTGTGAGTGTATGTGTGTGAATGGGTGAATGTGGAAAATAGTGTCAAAGCGCTTTGAGTTCCTTAAAAAAAGGTAGTAAAGCGCTATACAAGTACGACCCATTTACCATTTACCATTTACCATAACATCTTTAATGCCAGAGTTGTTCACATTCACCGATTGAAAATAAATACACATATATCGTATTTTTGAACATTTAGCATTTAAATAAAAATGTATACAAATAAATATTCCTTAAAGTCACCTACAATAAATATTGAAAGTACAGAACCCAAAACGGCACCAAAAACCTTTAACTTGAATAAAACGACACAAAGGAACATTTGGGCTTTCAGTAGTGCAATTATCTGCACCTGCATGCCAAAATACAGCCTGTAAGAACTTTAGATAAAACTGTTAGCAAGTTTGGTGTAAATAAATGACATGCATTCAATTAAAACTTATAAAAGCGTTCCTGGAAGGCTGGGTACACGCTGGACAAGTCGCCACCTCATCGCAGGGCCAACACAGATAGACAGACATCATTCACACACTAGGGCCAATTTAGTGTTGCCAATCAACCTATCCCCAGGTGCATGTCTTTGGAGGTGGGAGGAAGCCGGAGTACCCGGAGAGAATCTATGCAGTCACGTTGAGAACATGCAAACTCCACACAGAAATACCCCGAACCCGGGAATCAAACCCAGAGCGTTCTTATTCTGAGGCACACGCACTAACCCCTGGTACACAACGCTAACTGCGAGAAATCAACTGTGATTAATCATGATTAATCTGATTTAAAACAATGGCTGCATCTGGGCTTGGGGTTGGGTTAGCATCAGCAACAAGTGTCATGTTGGCATGTCTTGATGCGAGGTGCAATTCGAGTTGCTTAAGGCAAACGTGGATTAAAAACCAATTCCTGACATAGCGTGCATGTTACATAAACATTAGCTGTGTTTCCATTGCAGTTTTTCGCAAAATAAAAGCAATATTTCAAAAATTTCGACAAAGTATATTTGCGACTTGTAGGTGTTCCCATTAAAGGCTGTTTTGCGTCATCTGCGAGACTCCACTTTGAGGAATATATTTCAGCCACCATTGCCGTGATGTCAATAGAAGACAAAGGCAACTTCTTTACGGCCCTCTTCGGGCATGTGGGTCTCTCCGAGTCTTCAGGTCAGCCTCCCGCTGAGGGACCCACAAGACAGCCCCCCCACCCCGCACCCCCCGGCCGACCGATCGGAAAATTCCGGCCCCCTTGACATTGTTCAGGCAATTGGATTTCTCCGAGCCTGTGGGTCGGCTCTATTCCCGGTTAAGGGAGCCACGTAATGGTCCTCTGTGGCGGTTCCCCGTCGCTCCCCCTGACCTGCCCTAGTTGTCCTGAATTGGTGCCGGTGGTTCGGTGTTTAAGTGACTAAACGCAAAAAAAGTGATTCCATCATTGTTACGTTCCCAGATGGCTCTGAGTCTAGGGATCATAGGAGAATGCAACATAAAACGGGTGGCACTAGTAAAGAGTGGGTGGCTCTAGCAAAGAGCTTAACAAAAATGGGTACAAAAACAAAGTAGCGTCAAAGACAAAGTAGATCTGACAATAGCAAAATCAAGTAGAGTCTATCAAGGCTACAACACAGCATGGCAGAAAAATAATCAACCTGATCCAGTGGTGAGCAGGTGGTTTTAAGCAGGACGGGAGGATGAATGGTGGACCGGGATAGGCTGGCTGATGAACAGGTGAAATGAGGAGCAGCTGGGAACAGGAACCGGTTGATTGGCAGCAGAGGCAGTGAATGAGAGTGTGAGCTGTAGAAAAAATAAGGGAAGAAACACAAACAAAACACCACTACGTGGAACGTAACAATCATGCTTTGGCGAAACACTTCAATATCGAAATGTCTGAAAAACCACCTCATGAGAGCACACAAATGTTTTTGTGATATTTGAGAGGTTTTTCGAAATAATGGGTGTTTCCATTATAATTTTCTTATTGCGATACTTAGTTTTGGCGTATTTCTATGGGTAATGGAAACGCACCTAATGTTGCCTTTAATTTCAACGAGAGAAAAGTAGTGCTGGTACTTCCAGTTTGAGGCTATGTCTACACTTATTCGGATAACTCATTAAACAAATAATTATTTAGCCTAAGCATTGTGTCAGCCACACTAAACCATCTTTTAAGGTAACCCTCCTTGGATAATTTTTTACATGGGTAAGTAGGCCGTGTATTTCTTAAATCTCCGGCTCTTAGATTTGTATGGACTCATCGATCGTTTACAAACTGAGTTCGGAGAGGAAGTGACGCCAGAAAGATCTCGCCCCACACAGGAAGTGACGTTGGAAAGAAAGCGCCGCAGCCAGCTTCATAAGAACCTGTTTCCACTCGGAGGTAAACACTAAAAAGATGGAGGGGAGTCAACCAATCAATCAATCAATCAATCAATCAATTCCTTTATTGTCATTGTCATAGTAACACTTAAGTGTTAGGTTGACAATAGTTTACATTTTAGCATTGTCAGGAAGATCTCGATTAGAGGGACGTAGGGGTGGGAACAGTCAGATGTCTGATGGGTGTTACGTTGATGTTGCAGCAATGCAATGTCCAGAACACAACTATTGAGGTGGTGAAGAGTGAGGTAATAAGATGGTCCGGGGTAGCAAAGGGGCAGGCTGTTCATTTAGCAGTCTCACAGCCTGGGGATACAGACTGTGAGACATTCTGGTGGTCCTGGCGCGAATCGATCTATACCTCCTTCCAGAGGGTAGCAGGTTGAAGAGGCCATGTGCTGGGTGGTATCTGTCCTTCAGGATGTTGTGTACTCGCTTTAGGCAGTGGCAGTGAGTTGTGTACATGGCACTCATCTCTGGGAGTATCGTCCTTGTAATTTTCCCCGCCGCTTTAACCACTCGCTGGAGGGCCTGTTGGTTCGCTTTAGTGCAGCTAGCAAACCACACTAAAAATCCATAAGTGAGGACACTGCTGATGGCACAGTTGTAAAAGTTTACCATTGATTTCTGCAGAATGTTTGCGCATTTTAGTTTCCTCAAAAAAAAAGACGTTGTTGGGCCTTTCCGACTGTAGAAGCAGTGTTAATGTCTCAGCATAGATCTTCTGTTATGTTCACCCCTAAGAATTTGAAATGCTTGACCCTTTCTAAGAGATTGTTATTAATTAAAAGTGGAGGGTGTTTGTTCTGCCCTTTCCTGCGGAAGTCTACAATTAGTTATTTGGTTTTGTTAGTGTTAAGAACCAAGTTATTGTTAGCACACCATGAAGCCAGATATGCCCATTGCCCGTTTCCCCATTCTTTACATGTACAGATACTTGAGGAAATCACACATGAATACCTTAAGAGAAAGCAGTTGCAGCTATTTCGGATACAACACTTCTCAGACGGCAAGAGAACTTTCGAATGTCCGGGTCAGCTGTGAGGCTACTTACCGAAAAAGTTTGTCTTTTTGTCGAAGGAGAGACAACGACAATGTAGGTTCCCGTGGATGTGATAAAAAAGGTAGCGTGTGGTTTGTATTACCTGGCCGTCGAGGGAAGACTACGGAAAATGGTGAATTCTTTTGGACTGGCAAAGCAGACTGTGTCAGTTATTGTCTGCCATGTATGTCTCGGGGACTCAGCGTCTAGGTCCAGAGTATATAAAGTCACCAAAAACGAATGGACAATGAAGGTGAAGGCAAACGAGTGAGCTGACCAGATATCTAGATGTTGTTCAGATAAGATACATTTAGTTGCACACAAAGCATTACCGGAGGTGACTATGACGTGCACATTTTCCCGCGCATGCGTACTAAGTCGCGTTGCCGGAGGAGGGTGGTCTTAAATGACCATTGTGTGTGTGTGGACAAGGATAAGGTTAGGTGCGATTTACCCTGGATAATGTTAGCCGGCTTAGTGGAGAAGGGACCTGAGAACACTACCTTTGAATTTCCCTGGCTCCGATCGTCGCAATTATCGCGGCCTTGTTGTGTGTCAGTCAGAGCGTGCTGAGAGACAGCTTGAGCAGGCCATGATTTGCCCTCCCAGCCGATCATCATCAGCGCATTCACAACGGCCTCATCTCCCCCCCGCCCCTGCTCTCTCTCCAGGCAACTGATGCGTGGCCGAAACCTGACACTTTGCGCTTCATTCATCCGAACTGTAGCAACGAGCCGCTTCGCAATCTCACTCAGGGCAACGATGGGAATCAATCCAATCCACTTTATTTATATAGCACATCTAAACAACATAAATGTTTCCAGAGTGTTGCACACACATTTTAAAATAAAGATTAAAATACTATCCTTAGCTCCACCAATGACTGAATAAAAACAAAATAAATACATATAAAAACAATATAAAAATAAATATGATTAAAAACCATTTTAAAGGGTAATACCAATTAAAACAATAAATATAAATACAAATGTAAAATCACAGAGGACCACACAACTCACGTAGTGTTAAAAGTCAGAGAATAAAAGTGGGTCTTAAGACGAGACTTAAAAACTCCACTGTGGGAGCAGTTGGAACATGGAGGGGCAGAATGTTCCAGAGCTTAGGGCCGACCACAGAGAAGGCCCTGTCTCACCTGGTTTTAAGTCTGGTCTTGGGCACCACGAGCTGGAGCTGGCTCTTGGACCTCAGAGCGCGCATAGGAGTGCAAATTTGGACCATGTCCGAGATATAATGAGGTGCCAGTCCATGCAAAGCTTTAAAACCAAACAGCAACATTTTAAAATCAATTTTAAAATGAACAGGGGGTCAACAATTGGGGTTATATGCTCGCGTTTCCTGGCCCCTGTTAAAAGTCCTGCTGCCGTGTTCTGGACTAACTGCAACCGGGAGAGAGCTTTTTGGCCAATGCCAGCATAAAGTGCATTGCAGTAGTCCAGGCCAATTGAAATAATAGCATGCACGACTTGTTTAAAAAGGTTAAAAGATAAAAACAGTTTTACTTTTGCTAAAAAACAAAGTTGATAAAAACACGATTTTAAAACGCCGTTGACTTGTTTGTCAAGTTTAAAATCACTGTCTATAGTCACTCCAAGGCCGGTGACTTTGGGCCGCACATCACTTTGCAATGGTCCCAAGTCAAAGACCAAAAACTAAAATTTCCGTTTTTCCCTCATTCATTATTAACCAATTCTGGGCTAACCAAGCCTTGACGTCGCATAGACAGTTGAGAAGGGGTGTCAGGGGGCCGTGGCCTTTTGAAATCGGAACAGTGATTAATTAGATTCCTCGTTACTGAAAAAAATGGTACTCTAACGCCGTTATTGCCAACACTGTCCAGTACACACCATGAACTAGTATGAAGCTATTCTCTGGGATATTCTCGGAGTTAACAGTGGGGTAGGGAGAAGGGTGGAACGCTGCCAGCTGGGATTTAAAAAACTATTCATCGTGACAACATTTTGTGATAAGACCAGGGGTGTTGGCACAAGTAGAGGCAAACAATCAAATGCAATCCAATGCAATACTGTTACCACAAAACCTTTGGTGTGTTGTTCTTTCCCTGTCCGTGGAGGCTTGACTAAAGAGTCTACATGTAAGCTTTAGCTACTGCACTCTCTGTATGTATCTCTTTAAACTTGTTATAAAAAAGCAGTAGTGAGGGGTATGTAATTTATGGCTGTGTGCACACTGCGGCTTTCACTCTCAAACCTCAGCATATCTTTCAGCCGAGGGATTCATTACAGGAGATCTCGATGATGCTCACCACTGCATTCGGTATTGTCAAGCACTGGTTGGCACTGAGGAGCGATAATTACTTGTATCATATCATCCACAAAGCCCTTATTCCTAATACAGCCGTTCTATTTCGCATAGGCTTCAACGTCTGCAGGATTGTTGGCAACAGAGTAAACAGTTTTGGCGGATAGTTTATTATATCAGCAGATAATTACTTGCATTTTTATTGAGGTTGGACTTAAGGGATGTCTTTTATTTCCATTGTTCCAACCCAACTGTTAAGTTTGTTTTTCAAGTCACTGCAGTATATACAAATACTCAAAATGATCATTCCCTGGCTAAAACTGCCACATTTTAACTACAAGTGTAGAAATAGTATCAACAAAATATTATAACAACACAAAATATTGAAAACTGTAAAACACAGGTGTCAAACTTAAGGCCCGGGGGCAAACTGGCATTTAAATTGGCCAGCAAAAGCCTTAAATAAATATGAATCAATAGTTCTTTATCTTTTCCTACATATTTGCAATTTGACAGAAAAAATACAAGTATTGCAAATATTTTAAACTTTAATAGTATCTCATAATGCAACAATTAAAGTTAAAGTTGAAGTACCACTGATAGTCACACGCACACAAGGTGTGGTGAAATTACCCTCTGCACTTGACCCATCCTCTTATTCACCCCCTGGGAGGTGAGGGGAGCAGTGAACAGCAGCGGTGGCCGCGCTCGGGAATATTTTTTGGTGATTTAACCCCCAATTCCAACCCTTGATGCTGAGTGCCAAGCAGGGAGGTAATGGGTCCCATTTTTGTAGTCTTTGGTATGACTCGGCCGGGGTTTTAACTCGCCACCTACCGATCTCACAAGGCCACGATCATACATTTCAAACTTTGTGTTGGTTAAAAAAATTATAATATCATTAAATATCTGCTGGACTTTTAATTTTAAAGCAATATTCCATCAATGTGCACACTGTAAAAATTACCATAGATTGTACGGTTAGCTCAGTTGCCAGAATTTTACCCCCCAAAAAACAAAACGATGCCACAGTCTTTCGAATTACTGTAATATGCTGTAAAAACAATCAGAATTTCAACAGTAAAATTGTAGCGACTGAGCTGCCAGGTTGTTTTTTTTACTGCAAAATCTAATCTGATGTATGCAAAAAAAACATATCATAAACACATGCATAGACAATTGCATAATAATATAATGAGGTGAATCCCTACAGTACTCTTGTTTTGTTTTGTATATTGTACAGTTTTTTTGTATATTGTTTTGTATATTGTACAGGATTGCTTATTATTTTTATTGGATAGTAGTCTGTTTATTTCAATTCTTATTTTTTTATCTTTATTACTTATGTGATTTATTTGTATTCCACATTTGTTTCCACTACTGCACCTTAAATTGGAGTCCTTAATCTGTAACATAACAGTGAATAAATAAATAATACATAAATAATACACCATTGTAAGTAAACAAATATTAAATACATAAATAATCTTTATTTAAAAAAAACAAAAAATTAAAAAAAAGGGTTCAAGACATTCATAATTCTTGTTCTGTGTACTTGTAGTTTAAACAGTCTCTTGAACTGAATCATATTGGTGCTTTTTTGATTTATTTGCTTAATCCATTCCATAATTTAATTCCACATACGTGGAAAAAAATATTGTGTATCAACACATCAAACTTAAAACGCTAGCATCACTATGACGGCACTTTAAAAAGTGCTGCTAAAGAAGTTCACTTCAGGAAAGTGTGCACACTCTGCAGTTAAATCTAAATTTGGGAAATGACGGACAAATGTCCACTCTAAAGGACGCTGGTTCTCAGCAGGCTGCAGAAATAAACCATTTTAAATGATGAAAACCTTAATAATAATCTGCCTCAGGGTAAAAACAGGTGTACAAATAAGTTAGCCACTATTAAAACTAAAATGAGAAAGCAGGAAAACACAAATTATTTACTTTAATGATGTAATGTGAAGGTAAATAAATGGGTTGTACTTGTATAGCGCTTTTCTACCTTCAAGGTACTCAAAGCGCTTTGACACTACTTCCACATTTACCCATTCACACACACATTCACACACTGATGGAGGGAGCTGCCATGCAAGGCGCTAACCAGCACCCATCAGGAGCAAGGGTGAAGTGTCTTGCTCAGGACACAACGGACATGACGAGGTTGGTACTAGGTGGGGATTCAACCAGGGACCCTCGGGTCGCGCACGGCCATTCTTCCACTGCGCCACGCCGTGATTCATTTCTCATTTGGACATTCTTTCTCATGAAAAAAAAATGTTAAAGGGAGTTCACCCCAAAGTGTAGAAACAACACATCTCTCTTTCTTGACGTTGATAACAAGTAAAAATAGTGAGGCACATGGAATTTTACCGCGGCTCTTCTTCACACTAAAAATGAGTGATTTTGACATGCTGTTGTTTTTGTCACCTTCGCCGTATTTCTTCTGCAATTGACCAGGATCCCAGCAGGCTTGTCATGGCTATATTTTGTGAAAATCCCCCGGTACTTCGTCTCAGCCTTATTAATAATTTACAGCGTCGGTAGGCTTATAAGTGGTCCAAAACATAAAAAAAAAAAAAAAAATTACAAGGTGCCATTCTTCATGAAAGCAGCGTGGGCCTCAGTAACCTTTTTTTTCCCCCCACGTAGGAAGATAGAGGGACGCTTCCCCCATCCTCCAGTTTATTTTTATTCAGCGCACATTTGCACACCTTCCGACGCTGCATCTTCCAGACAAGGACATCAATTTCCTCCCAGCCGGCGAGAGCGGTTGTGCCGGGGAGCGTTCTCCTCCCCTCATCCATTACGGTGCATGCGTCGTGGACAGCGCTGCTTTTAAGGGGAATTAGAGGTGGGAGATTTGATTAGTTGTAATTCATGCCAAGGAAACACTTTTTATAATCGCCTTCCCATTCTTCACGTCTTAACCGCGGGGGGTTCGTGTTTGCCGCTGCTGTGCTTTCCTGAAAATACTGCAAAAAAAAAAAAAGAGAATGAGAAAATAGTCGTGCGTCCTGTGCAGAGTCGTTTTTTTTTTGTTGGCCCTATTGCATACTTGCCAACCCTCCCGGATTTTCCGGGAGACTCCCGAAATTCAGCGCCTCTCCCGAAAACCTCCCGGGACAAATTTTCTCCCGAAAATCTCCTGAAATTCAGGCACACAATATAAACAGCGTACCTGCCCAATCACGTTATAACTGTAGAATGATGGAGGGCGAGTTATTGGTTTCTTATGTGGGTTTATTGTTAGGCAGTTTCATTAACGTCCTTCCAACGCGGTAACAACACACAACAACACACAACAACAGCAGTCACTTTTCGTCTACCGTAAAGCAGTTTGTCTGCCGTAAACAGCAATGTTGTGACACTCTTAAACAGGACAATACTGCCATCTAGTGCATTTGATGAAAGCACTTTTTGCGTGCCACACAGCAATGCATCATCAGAGAGTGCGTTCAGCATGGTTAGAAAAATAGTGACAAATAGAACAAGGATGGACAATTAAACTCTTAACTCAACAATGAGTAGATGAGTGTTATGTGTGTGTATATGTGTAAATAAATGAACACTGACATTCAGGTTATTCTTTTATTTATATATATATATATATATATACATATATATATATATATATATATATATATATATATACATATGAAATACTTGACTTAGTATTTCTTATATATATATATACATATATATATATATATATATGAAATACTTGACTTGGTGAATCCCAGCTGTAAATATACTCCTCCCCTCTTAACCACGCCCCCAACCACGCCCCCTCCCCGCCCCCCACCTCCCGAAATCGGAGGTCTCAAGGTTGGCAAGTATGCCCTAGTGTGTGGAATGTGAGTGTGAATGTTGTCTGTCTATCTGTGTTGGCCCTGTGATGAGGTGGTGACTTGTCCAGGGTGTACCCCGCCTTCCGCCCGAATGCAGCTGAGTTAGGCTCCAGCATCCCCCGCAACCCCACAAGGGACAAGCGGTAGCAAATGGATGGATGGATGTTTGTTCCAGGTCAGTAGGTGCATGTGTTTGTAAGCAGATTCCAGTGCCTAAAACCTTAAGAGCTTGCTGGGACTTTTATCTCGGTGCCTTGCACGCTCAACGCTCATTCAACAGGACCCATGTTCCAGTCCAGAGCGGAACGGGATCAGGGGCTAGACCGGGGTTTTAAACGTATGGCCCGTGGGCCGGATCAGGCCCGCAAACAGGTATTTTTCGGCCCGTGAAATAAGTTTGCTAAGTGCAAAAAATGAGCAGTCATTTTTTTAAATGAAAATAATTGCTGTTCCAAATGTGTCCAATGAATTGAATTGAAATGCAATAGCAATTCTTTTCTGAAGTGTTCCTGAGCTCATGTGGTGATATCCTTTACACACTGATGTCGCTTTTTCATGCAGTACCGCCTAGGCCATGACTCATTGGCCTAGTGGTTAGAGTGTCCGCCCTGAGATCGGTAGTTCATGAGTTCAAACCCCGGCTGAGTCATACCAAAGACTATAAACATGGGACCCATTACCTTAATGCTTGGCACTCAGCATCAAGGGTTGGAATTGGGGGTTGAATCACCAAAAATGATTCCTGTGCACGGCCACTGCTGCTGCTCACTGCTCCCTTCACCTCCCAGGGGGTGATCAAGGGTGATGGGTCAAATGCAGATAATAATTTGGCCACACCTAGTGTGTGTATGACAACCATCGGTACTTTAACTTTAGAATCAAAATCAGAATCAGAATCAGAAATACTTTATTAATGTGGAGAGTTACTTTCATGCCATATTGTCAACGATGTTGTTGGTAATACAACCTGTGACATTTACACCCAAATAAATGCGTTGAATAATCCGTCCATTTCCTGTTGGACTTATGACGGCATGGGGACACATTTTCTGGGCGCACATAAATATGCTGAAATAAAATGTATCCTCTTCTAACTTCATGTGTGATGAATGAAATTAGTCTAAATTCACAGGTATATGTACATAATAAACCACATGATGTTTGTACTTCAGTTGAGGAAAATGAGTAAATGACACTAATAACACATATTTTTATTAATTTCATTGTCTGATAGATTAAACATGTTAACCAATGGGAGCATTTTAAAACTCTTCCAAACTCATTTCCACCTATTATGATGAACATTATCACATCATGTATTCATAAATTATCAACAACAACAAATGAAGATGGAATAATATTCACCGCAACATGTATATGTAAAAAAAACAAACATAATTTGTACATTTACCGAATGTGCTTGTTCTATTTTCAAACAAAGAAAACAATCTAAAGTTGTCTTTATTTTTAGGTTATCATGCCATGATTTTACCAGTCTGGCCAATTTGGCAATATATTTCCCTCCATGTGGCCCCTGAGCTAAAATGAGTTTGACACCCCTGGGCTAGACCCTTACACTAGGCCAGGGGTCGGCAACACAAAAATGTTGAAAGAGTCATATTGGACCACAAATACAAAAAAGTGATCTCTCTGGAGCAGCAAAAAATGAAAAGTCTTATGTAAGTGTTATAATGAAGGCAACACATGATGCAATTGTCTAATTAGCTATATTAGCCTACTATCAAATTGACAATGTTATGACAATGGATGGCACAATGTGTACAACATTGGAAAACATTAGTAAAAATTTTCAGAGGGTGAGATAACTCCTGGAAATGACTGTCTTAGAATGGCCAAAGGTATAGATGTGTGTGTCCAAGTTAAAGGAAACAGCAGGCTGTCTTCTTCAAATGGATGTATTACAATATTTGCAAGCTGGGTAACATTTGCTGTGGTCTGGAACAACATGGCACACAAACAACTATTGGACATGCAGCCAATATTCCATCCAGATGATGTCTAATGAAACTTGGACACATACACTAAATACACAGAGGACATAATTAAAGGAAAGAGGCATAATGATGCAATATGTACATACAGCTAGCCTAAATAGCATGTTAGCATCGATTAGCTTGCAGTTATGCACTGACCAAATATGCCTGATTAGCACTCCAACAAGTCAATAAGATCAACAAAGCTCACATTTGTGCATTCACGCACAGTATAAAACGTTTGGTGGACAAAATGAGACAAAGAAGGAGTGGCATAAAACATGTCTTTCTTTGGCATCGTCAGGGAAAGTCGGACATGTAAACAAACTGTTGAGTCACAGTCCACACAATGGTGAGTTCAAGGGCCGCTGATATTAGTAGGACAAAAGGAAGTTCACCAAATAGTCTCATCAGTGAAGCATAAACACAAACATATCAAACAGTGGGATTTCTAACAATTAGGAAGGTTTGTGTCGTGTTTGTCCTCCTGCAGAAACAATATTACAAAAAAAAAACCATATTTTTCACCCCATTTTTTTTCCATTTCCATACATTTTCGAAAAAAGCTCCATGGAGCCACCAGCTAAAGAGCTGCATGTGGGTGTTGCTGACCCCCGCACTAGGCTATGGTCACACCTGTGTGCTGAGTACACAGGTCTAGACTAATAAGATACATTTGTGTAAGAGCTTCTAATCCTTTTTATTAGAGAGCAAAAAGATATTGCAAAGCACATAGAGGCAGCAATGTAACAAGTCCAGCAGAAACATAGTACAATGAACCAGTCCCGCCTAGCACGCGAGCTGTAAATAAAAATAAAATAAACCCATGAGACGGGAGACAGGTGAGGAATCAGCGCTCCCACAGGAAGTGGCAAACAAGGGAGGAAGGAGGGCAGAAAACGTAAACAAACCCCAAACAGAGGAAGTATACAACACAAAACCGAAAAAAAAATGTTTTGTGACAGGTGTTTTTGTTTATTCTTGCAGGGTAAAGAACATAGGCATGAATTAAGGAGTTTGCATGCCATATTACATTATTTAACTTAACTTAAAGGCCTACTGAAACCCACTACTACCGACCATGCAGTCTGATAGTTTATATATCAATGAGGAAATCTTTACATTGCAACACATGCCAATACAGCCGGGTTAGCTTACTAAAGTACAATTTTAAATTTCGCGCAAAATATCCTGCTGAAAACGTCTCGGTATGATGACATCAGCGCGTGACGTCACGGATTGTAGAGGACATTTTGAGACAGCATGGTGGCCAGCTATTAAGTCGTCTGTTTTCATCGCAAAATTCCACAGTATTCTGGACATCTGTGTTGGTGAGTCTTTTGCAATTTGTTCAATGAACAATGGAGACAGCAAAGAAGAAAGCTGTAGGTGGGAAGCGGTGTATTGCGAAAGGTGTTGTGCTGGATAACGCACCCCCGCCATAGAATGCACCCCCTGACTGTTGTGCCGGATAACACAGCCAGTGTTTCATTGTTTACATTCCCGAAAGATGACAGTACCATTGGCCTGTGGAGAACTGGGACAACAGAGACTCTTACCAGGAGGACTTTGAGTTGGATACGCAGACACGGTACCGTGAGTACGTATGCAGCTGCGGCTTCCAAACATTTGATCGCTTGCCCGTATGTGCGTGCCACTATGTGCATGTCACGTACGTAACTTCGGGGACTTTGGGGAAATATATGTGCTGTATGAACTTTGGGGAGGTGAACGGTACTTTGGGCTGTGGGATTGAGTGTGTTGTGCAGGTGTTTGAGTTGTATTGGCGGGTTATATGGATGGGAGGGGGGAGATGTTTCTTATGCGGGATTCATTTGTGGCATATTAAATATAAGCCTGGTTGTGTTGTGGCTAATAGAGTATATATATGTCTCGTGTTTATTTACTGTTTTAGTCATTCCCAGCTGAATATCAGGTCCCACCCGCCTCTCACAGCATCTTCCCTATCTGAATTGCTCTCAGTGCCCTCTAGTCCTTCACTCTCACTTTCCTCATCCACAAATATTTCATCCTCGCTCAAATTAATGGGAAAATTGTCGCTTTCTCGGTCCGAATCGCTCTCGCTGCTGGCGACCATGATTGTAAACAATGTGCAGATGTGAGGAGCTCCACAACCTGTGACGTCACACGCATATCGTCTGCTACTTCCGGTACAGGCAAGGCTTTTTTTATCAGCGACCAAAAGTTGCGAACTTTATCGTTGATGTTCTCTACTAAATCCTTTCAGCAAAAATATGGCAATATCGCAAAATGATCAAGTATGACACATAGAATGGACCTGCTATCCCCGTTTAAATAAGAAAATCACATTTCAGTAGGCTTTTAACTACTATCAATATGTTATACGTGGTCCTGGTGGTCTCATCAAGCTGTGGCCTCCAGCGTTTGCCAGGGCAGATCGCAACCGAGTGCGCAGCCTCTGGGATGCAACTCAACACTTTCAAATCTGAGGTCATGGTTCTTGGTTGGAAAAGGGCGGACTGCATCTTTGGGGCTGAGGTGCAGGAGGTTAAGCATCTGGAGATCTCTTTCTCGAGATCGACGGTTACCATTTTGGTTACCAATTATTTGGTAACCAAAATGTTTTTCGATACTTTACAAAATATGTGTCATTATTATATTTATTTGAAACATTTATCTTATGATACAGTAAACATGTTTTTTTTATTGCAATCAAAGAAGAATTTTGGCATTAAATAACATTGTTAACATATTAGACAACTTTTATTTTATTAGTAAGTAAGCAAAGGCTCCTAATTTAGCTGCTGACATATGCAGTAACATATTGTCATTTCCCATTCAATTATTTCATCAAAATTATGAGGGACAATCGGTAAGAAATGTATTATTAATCTACTTGTTCATTTACTGTTAATATCTGCTTACTTTCTCGTTTAACATGTTCTACCTACACTTCTGTTAAAATCTAATAATCACGTATTCTTCTGTTGTTTGATACTTTACATTAGTTTTGGGTGCTAATACACATTTTGGTGTAAATCCACAACCAAGTAGTTACAGGATTGCAAAAAAATTGCATTATTGGCTTTTTTTTAACAAAAAATCTTAAGGTTCATTAAACATACGTTTCTTATTGCAAGTTTGTCCTTAAATAATAATACAGATTAATTACATGGTTAATCTATACTTGGAATCTGAGGAACTTTCATTACTTTTTCCCCTACTTTTTTATACAGTGTTATGGTTCATATACATAGAGTAGTATTGTCCCGATACTGATATTTTGGTACCAGTACTAAAATGATGCCGATACTTTACTGTACTTTACAATACTTTTCTAAATAAAAAATTGCATCATTGGCTTTTTTTTTAACAACAAATCTTAGGGTACATTAAATATATGTTTCTTATTGCAAGTGTGTCCTTAAATGAAATAGTGAACATACTAGACAACTTGTTTTTTTTGTAGTAAGTAAGGCTCCTAATTAGTCTGCTGACATATGCCGTAACATATTGTGTCATTTATCTACCTATTATTTTGTCAAAATTATTAAGGACAAGTGGTAGAAAATGAATTACTAATCTACTTGTTCATTTACTGTTAATATCTGCTTACTTTCTCTTTTAACAGGTTTTATCTACACTTCTGTTAAAATGTAATAATCACTTATTCTTCTGTTGTTTGGATACTTGACATTAGTTTTGGATGATACCACACATTTAGGTATCAATCCGATACCAAGTAGTTACAGGGTCATACATAGGTCATGCTTAAAGTTTTCCTGTGTCCAAGGACATATTTGCTGGGTTTATAAACAGTAAAAAATGACAAAAGATTCTGTGATTGTAAAAAATGTGTAGTATCGACGATATGCGGCTCTTGGTATCATTCAGTTCAGTTTCAGTTTATTTCGAATATGCACACGATTCAATGTAATACATCACACATTTCCAGTTGTTTCATTACAGCAGTGGTTCTCAAATGGGGATACGCAGGTATACTTGAAGGTATGCCAAGGGGTACGTGAGATTTTTTTTAAATATTCCAAAAATATTAACAATTAAAAAATCCTTTATAAATATAAATAAAAACCTCTTTTTTCCCAAATAGTTCAAGAAAGACCACTACAAATGAGCAATATTTTGCACTGTAATACAATTTAATACATCAGAAACTGATGACATAGTGCTGTATTTGACTTCTGTATCTCTTTTTTTCAACCAAAAATGTTTTGCTCTAACTAGGGGGTACTTGAATTAAAAAAAAAATTCACAGGGGGTACATCACTGAAAAAAGGTTGAGAACCACTGCATTACAGCACGTCCGAAAAGGAGTAGGAAGAAGCAGATCTTATTTAATCCTACCCCTTTTCATATACCGTAGCAATTTTATCCCATTTCCTTGTTCTCGATAACAGAACAGTGTCTAAATAAATATTTAATAAATATACCATAGTAAGTAAACAAATAATATCTATTATCTCAAAAAAAAAAAAAGGGTTGAAGATGTTCATCATAATTCTTGTTCTGTGTACTTTGTGAACACTTGTAGTTTGAACAGTCTCTTAAACTTCATCATATTGCTGTTTTGATTGATTTATTTGGTTAATCCATTCCATCATTTAATTCCACATATTGATATACTAAAGGTTTTAAGTGGTGTACGAGCATGCAATTGTTTTAAATTAGATTTCCCTCTAAGGTTATATTTCTCCTCTTTTGTTGAGAAGAATTGTTGAACATTCTTGGGTAGCAGATTATAGTTTGCTTTGCACATCATTTTAGCTGTTTGCAAATGCACCAAATCGTTGAATTTCAATAATTGTGATTTAAAAAATAATGTATGTTCTCTATATCCAACATGATGTATTATTCTAACTGATCTTTTTGGTAACACAGTTAGTGAATGAAGCGCACATTTGTAGTTATTTCCCCATATTTCTGCACAATAACTCAAATATGGTAACACTAGTGAGCAGTAGAGAATATGAAGTGATTTTTGGTCTAGAACATATTTTGCTTTATTCATTATTGACGTGTTTCTTGCTACTTTGTTGTATATTTTTTACATGAGATTTCCAGTTCATTTTATCATCTATTATTACACCCAAAAATGTGTTTTCTTTTACCCTTTCAATGTCTACTATAATGTCTGTGTAAATCTACCCATTGCATTTGTTTACATTGAGGAGCGCTACCTTTCTGTTAGCGGTTAGCCATTGTATCCTCCTATGGTGTCGAGTGTCAGGGCTGCCAAGCCTCACGCTTTGAGTGTGAGAGTCACGCAATTTTATTCTTTCTCACGCCACACTGGACATTTCTCACGCTTATACTCCTATGGAGGCCCTGAGATCGATAGGTTGTGAGTTCAAACCCTGGCCGAGTCATACCAAAGACTATAAAAATGGGACCCATTACCTCCCTGCTTGGCACTCAGCATCAAGGGTTGGAATTGGGGGTTAAATCACCAAAAATGATCCCGGGCGTGGCCACCGCTGCTGCTCACTGCTCCCCTCACCTCCCAGGGGATGATCAAGGGGATGGGTCAAATGCAGAGGACAAATTTCACCACAGCTAGTGTGTGTGTGACAATCATTGGTACTTTAACTTAACTTACTTTCTGGGGCGGTATAGCTCGGTTGGTAGAGTGGCCGTGCCAGCAACTTAAGGGTTCCAGGTTCGATCCCCACTTCCGCCATCCTAGTCACTGCCGTTGTGTCCTTGGGCAAGACATTTTACCCACCTGCTCCCAGTGCCACCCACACTGGTTTAAATGTAACTTAGATATTGGGTTTCACTAAAGCGCTTTGAGTCACCAGAGAAAAAGCGCTATATAAATATAATTCACTAATTCACTTCACTTATATTTCCCC